>NW_021889580.1:0-1426 GCF_006229205.1 Suricata suricatta
TGCACCTTGGCCACTCTACGTCTGGCCCAGCATGACCGACGCCAAAATCTTGGACCAGGAAATGGCAATCTCCAGCCTCCAGATGCAAATCTTGTTTACTGGTTCACTCCCCGGAGAGTGATAATCCTTGCCTGAGGCCGCCAGAAAACTTGGCGGCTTCCGACACAGTCTGATGGGAGAGACACAGTCCCTGCCTAGGGAAGTTTTCAGTGATACAGCATCACTGCCTCCCAGGGCCTTTCCTAGTCCTCTTCCCTAAGCCTCTTCCTGACCTCTGGCCCTTACCCCTCAGCCCTCTCTTCTTGTACCAAGCCTGACTCTGCCTTTGGTTTGCTGTAGCTCCAGAAGTGTTGGCACAGAAGCCCTATAGCAAGGCTGTGGATTGCTGGTCCATTGGCGTCATCACTTACATATTGTGAGTAGAAGCTGTCATTGGCTCAGTTCCTGGGAAATCTCATAATCTGCTCATCCTTTTTCTCGCCTCCCCTATCTTAGCTCCTCAAGCAACATGCACCTCCAAACGTGTATGAACACATGTGCGTGCTCTAGTGCATGCAGGCACACACACACACACACACACACACACACACACATACACACACACTCATGCACACAGCTCCCAAGGTTTCTGTCCTGGTCTCTTCCAGATTATAAAAACAGAGCTCAGTGTGAACCCACTGTTGAGCCATATGGTACGCTCTGTTCCTGCACCCCCACCCCCATTTAATCTATATAAATGTGTTGAGTCCCGCTCTATGGAATGAGCAATGAAAAAGGAGAGGCCAAGCCAAGCTTGGAAGCCAAGTGGGTGTAATTTTCACATATTGGATTTCTCTCCTGGAAAGTCAGCCCAAGGCAAAATGATGACCCAAATGAACCTGTTCCTCTCCACATATTCTTGGGCTCTCCTTTACTAACTTACTCATCACCCATTCCCCACCATTCCTCCTCATCTATAGCAGACTCCGCTCTTAGGAAAATAACCTGTCATTTACCCCTTAGTGTGGATTCAATTCTCTATTCCCTAAGCTTATGTTGAATAACTCCTATCATTCATTCATGAACTTAACAAATATTCATTGACTGTCTATTCTGTGCTAATAGCCTAAATAATCCCTCATGAAACATACATTCAAGCGGATATTCTATCATTCCTCTTAAAGATTTTGTACACATCATCTAAGTGTTGGGGGAGGTAGAGGAGAGGTGAGGAGGGGTTGGGGGAATAACACACAAAGGGGCCTTCTAGGGCAGCCTTTTCTGAGCTTTGGCTCCAAGCTTTGGCTCCTGCATAAACACCTGCTAGGGCCTGCATTGCTCCTGAATCAGAGGCAGACCCATGTCCTGTTCATACTGCTGGTCGGAGATCCTTCACTCCTGCCTGTGTCTATAGGGGCAGCTAGGCAGAAGGGAGGGGCTGGCTCAA
>NW_021889581.1:0-653 GCF_006229205.1 Suricata suricatta
CCTGGACGGACTGGCTTGGCTCACGCCTGAGGAGGAGGAGCGAGGAGGGCGCCGCAAAGACACTGACTCATCGTCATCTTGCCCTCCCTCGGGCCCTCAGCAGCCTCCCCTTGCCGAACTTCCTCCTCCTCTGAAGTTAAAGGTCAGCCTCTCATGCTCACGCCAAGGTTTTTTAAACACACGTGCGCGTGCGCACACACACACACACGCACGCACACACATGTGCAGCTTTCAAGAGAGTAAATTTTTTAACATGAAAATAAATAAGGAAAGGCACTCTTGAAAAATAAATTTAAAAGTAAATAATCCTTCTCCCAAACTACCTAACAATTACAGGATGATGAAATTTTCCGATTGCAAATGGGTAAAGAATAAGATAAAGGAATGAATGCCCCACTGTATTAATGGAGGACTCTCAAAAATGATCCCGATTTCTTCCAGAAGGCTCTGTGGGATAAGTTGTGAGGTTCCCCTGAATACAGAAGAATTCCAGGACTAATAGATTTGCTTGTCTTCCTGTGTCTTTAGCGCTAATGTGAACACAGAGACATTTTACAGCTGGCATCCTGTATGGTGCTGCTCAAAAATGCTCTCTTCCAGAAGAGCCACAATCATGCATTGTGCATTTGAAATGCCTGTTGCTAAGAGCCAAC
>NW_021889582.1:0-653 GCF_006229205.1 Suricata suricatta
CTCTGTAGGCCAAATCCCATGTCAATAAGGTTGAAATAGTAGAAAGGCAAACTTCTAGCTTAGTCTAATTAAAAAAACAATATAATGAGTATATATTTTCAAAGTGGAGTATATACTTTAAGATAAAACAAATTTTGTTTAAAAACCCAAACAACTTTGAATGACCTCTACTCAAAAGTATTTGACAGGGATTTCTATACTAGATAAATTAGGCCAGATGCCCTCTAAGATGCCCTATGGACTTGGATTTTGTATATTCAAATAAACAATCTGAAACTAAAAGTCATATCCAGATTGTATGGAGAAATTGTTGTTTCACATTTTCAGGTTATAAAAGATTACATTACTAAGTTCATCTTCACAATAGCCTCTCAGCTCTATAATAATGACAATAAATCATATGAGTTAATTATTGTCATGTAGCTAGTCATTGGTAGACTGAAGACAGATGATCGGTAGCTAAACTCACTTACCTAATCTTTATAGGTAAGCTACAAAAATATAATAACATGGTAAAATACATAGTGACACAGGAGTCTGGCCACTCAGAAATAAAATTAACTTTACCATTCTTCAGAATTAAAAGCATCTCATGGTTTCTTTCCATTAAGCAATTCTCTAGTTTGAATCATCTCTTCAAACTCCATTTTCTT
>NW_021889583.1:0-653 GCF_006229205.1 Suricata suricatta
CCATAAATCTCTCTTGGAGCATCGGGGGTGGGTGTCTGTTGACCTAGAAGGCTGCCTAAAGTCCCTCTGCCTCAGCCCTGGGGCAGACGGGCTTGCCTCAGACAGCAGGTCTCAGGGCCGGGCCCCGCTCTGAGAGGTGAGGCCCACCGAGGAGGGCAGGGCCAGCTGGGGTGCAGGCTGGCTCCGCCATCGTCTGGTCTCTGGCTCAGCTGTCCCAGCACCATACCCTGTGGTCTCCTCTGACCCGAGCCACTGACCATGGACACTGAGAGCCCCAGCCTCCACGACCTCTTCCGCATCCCCCCCCCACCCCCCCGGAAAGCAATCTGCGAGGGCAGAGCGGGGAACCACTGTGACCGGGCCTGGCAGCCATCTTTCCAGAACAGGAAGGCATTGGAAGGCTGCCCAGCGCAGCATTGGCCTGACCTTTCTGCAGCTCTCCCTGGGGACACGGGTCCTCCTCCCGGCAGCAGACGGCCGCTCGCTGCCCTTGGCCGGGCCTCCGTCCCAGGCCCAGGACGGGACTCCTGTCTTGAGAGGTCCGGGCGCTTGCCGGCCCTGCCGCCCCGGGTCTCGCAGACGTCAGATCCACCTGGGCATGGGCAGCGCCAGCCTGCGCCGGGCCATCTGTGCCCCCGGTGCCTGGAGTAAGC
>NW_021889584.1:0-653 GCF_006229205.1 Suricata suricatta
GGAGACACAGGTAAACTGCGTTTCATTTTGGTTTTAGGTTAAATAAATTGAATTGGAAAAAAAGAAAGAAAAGAATATATTGAAGAATGAATTAATGACACCAATGTTACTGATTACAGACATTATTTTATTTTTTAATAGTTTATTGTCAAATTGGTTTCCATATAACACCCAGTGCTTCTCCCCACAAGTGCCCCCCACCATGACCATCACCCCCTCCCTCCCCCTCCCCCTTCAGTCCATGGTTCGTTTTCAGTATTCAGTAGTCTCCCTTGGTCTGTGTCCCTCACTCTCCCCTGCTCTCTTTCCCCCTTTCTCTCCCCATGGTCCCCTGTCAGGTCTCTCCTGTTAGACCTATGAATGCAAACATATGGTATCTATCCTTCTCTGCCTGACTTATTTCACTTAGCATGACACCCTCGAGGTCCATCCACTTTCCTACAAAGGGCCATATTTCATTCTTCCTCATTGCCATATAGTACTCCGTTGTGTATATATACCACATCTTCTTGATCCATTCATCAGGTGATGGACATTTAGGCGCTTTCCATGATTTGCCTATTGTAGAAAGTGCCGCTATGAACATTGGGGTACTCGTGCTCCTATGCATCAGCACTTCTGTATCCATTGGGTAAATCCCTAGCAGTGCTATT
>NW_021889585.1:0-653 GCF_006229205.1 Suricata suricatta
ACTCTGCCTCCCCACTAGACTGTGAACTCCATGAGGGCCAAGTGTCTGCTTACCTCTGCTCTCATGGGCGGTGTGGAGAGAAGAAGGAGGAGATGCCAGGATTAAAACTGGCAGATGGAAGGCTTCTGGATGTCATCACAGACTCTCACATTGGAAGGTAGGAGGCAGCAAGGATGAGAATCTGAAGCCCACCACCCCCAAAGCTTTATTCCAGCCTTTATCTGTTGCACACTAGAAGCTTCCGTTTGCAAAAAAGGGATTTATCTTGAAAAAAAGTTTGAAAATTGTTGCTTAAACCCAACCTGCCTCACCCCCGTACTTGATTGATTCTCCCCAACATCCCTGATAATGGTGACTTGGGCTGAACTCTTCCAGGTAAGGGAATATTCTAATGTGGCACCTAGAAAGTTCTTCATCACATCAAAGTAAAAGATGTCTCCTGTGCCTGCTGAGCATTAACCCTAGTTTCCCTCCCACATCCTTAGGGACACAGAATAAATCTAACCCCCTCCATCTATGCAGCCACCCACCCACTTTTTCGAAGTATTTCCCATAAATAGCATCCAAGCCTTCTCCAGCCTCTGTACTTTTACACCAGGAATGCTCTCACCACCCTGGTGTCTCTGGCAAGTCTCTTAGCACCTGTGAAGGCC
>NW_021889586.1:0-653 GCF_006229205.1 Suricata suricatta
CAAGGCACACAAAAGATCAAAACCGTATTCAGTGTTAGTTCTCCATCCCCCAAGATTGCTGAGGCAAAGTCAGGGTGCTTCTTTGATATGCATCCGACTCTGTAGCCTGCCTAGGTCAGCTTACCTTGTCTTCCCCCGCTGAAGACTATATAAAGAACAGTTCTTTGAATAAACGCTCTCTTTCCCCTGATCAGTGAGTTCTGTCTTTACTCTTTGTGTCTCCCTCTCCTGCCCCCTTTTTCTCTCCCTCCCTCAGGAAAAGGACCCGCGACGATTCTCCGCCCTGCCGGTCGGGGCGGATGAAACAGGTACCACCGATGCCGATTGCCAGGGATGAGCGGCCCTGGCAGTCGGGTTATGACAATTGGTGCCTCAACGCAGGGCTCAGTAAAGTAACACCCTGAGCGTCTACCTGAGTTGAGTTTGAGTATCACATATTAAAATGAATAAATTCAGCTCTGGGATATGACTCATTTATTTAATTTCAGATTAGTTTCTGTTAGGACGTGATATACAAAATATGACACTAATTCATTACTTCTAGATCCAGTCTATCTTTCCATTGAGAAAAGATACTTTTTAAACAATATGAAAATAAAATCACAGGTAATCACTCATAATGGGGTGTCCTTTGTGCCACTATTATTTATTGA
>NW_021889587.1:0-653 GCF_006229205.1 Suricata suricatta
TCTTTCTCTCCTAGTGCATCTTCTGGGCAAAGGCTAGATTTGATTGTCCTTTCTTCCCACCTCCTTCTAATTTGTGTATTTCATTCCATCAGGGGTCTGGTTTCTGGATCCACTGAATGCTTTGAAAAGTCCTCCTCTCCTTTTTCTGATTGAGTCAGATGCGTGACCTGCTGAGCAGAGGTGGCTTATCCTTTCCCAGCCTATTCCAATATCTTCAGACCTTTAAAGAGGTATTTCCGGAAACTGCCCTCTCTCTGTTTTCTAATTCACAAACTCATTCGGAATTCTCAACCTCCACAGGCAACAAGCAACAGACAATCCCTCGGTAGCATCTTCTTTCTTTGTGCTCATTCAGGAGGTGGAGGCTTTTTAAGGGGCTTGCTGAATCTTCCGAAATAGGCTATACGTAATAAAAGCAAATGATTATATGATTTACATGTGTTTCTGTATAGAACATTCTTCTCTACCTGTCTCCAAATGGGAACAACCGATATATTCAAACGGCTATGTTTCATTTGTGTTTGTAATGTATGAGTACGTATACTTCATTTTTACTTATTGTTTAAAAATAGTTATTTCTTTAAGTAATATCTACGCCACACGTGGGGCTTGAACTCATGACCCCAAGATCAAGAGTTGCACGCTCTCCTGAC
>NW_021889588.1:0-653 GCF_006229205.1 Suricata suricatta
TAAAATCTAGACAGTTCCCTGAAAGTACCTCGTCCCCCAAATGAGCCGTACGCAAACACTGAACTCCAGGGAAGGAGTGTGCGCCGAAGTGCTCACCGGGGTCGGCAGCCTCCCTCCCGTCCAGGGCAGGAAAACGTAATACGGATGGCTGAGTGACCACAGGAAGTGGTGTGTGAGGAGGCAAATGTGGCAAAGGGGAATCCCAGAATCAGGGGGTACAAATAGAGCATCCATGGCACAGCTGTACCAACCTTTCCGCAGGTTTGAGGGTTGTCGCAATAAAATGTTGGGGAGGACAGAGCGTGACGCCGCACCAGGGTCAGTGCCCGAAAGGGTCTGAGGGTGGAGACGCTTGGTCAGCCTCACGGTGAGAAGCCTGAAGAAGCAGCAGCTCGGCACTGCGCCACGTCGTTGAGACCACAGCCATCGGTGCGCCAAGCTGTCACCGTCGCCTGAGCATGTCCCCACCCAAGCAGGAGGGTCCCCAAGATGGGTGTGTGTTTGGAGGCAGATGCAGAGTGCAGGGATGCCAGGGTCTGGAGGGGAGGGCCCCAGGAGACGGGTTAGGAAGTCAAGATGGCACCCGGCTCCTGGCCTGAGTTCCCAGTGGATATGGGCCAAGCTTCTGGGCCGTAGACACGATGGCTTCGGGC
>NW_021889589.1:0-653 GCF_006229205.1 Suricata suricatta
GGAGATTCTGATGAAAAGGTCTGATAGTTGTTCAGTGACCAGCCTTGGAGAATCACTGCCTGATCCATCGATCCATTGGCTTAAAAGGATCAGTTTTTAATACAGTTCATCCTTTTTCAGGAGCCTTAAAAATTGTGATCTTTGAGGAGCACCTTGCTGCCTCAGGCAACGAAGCATGCAACTCTTGATCTTGGGGTTGTGAGTTTGAGCCCCCCCCTAGAGTGTGGAGATTACTTAAAAAAATAAAATCTTGAGGGGCACCTGGGTGTCTCAGTTGGTTAAGTGTCCGACCTCGGCTCAGGTCATGATCTCATGGTTTGTGAATCTGAGCCCCGCATCAAGCTCTGTGCTGACATCTCAGAATCTGGAGCCTGTTTCAGATTTTGTATCTCCTTCTTTCTCTGCGCCTTCCCTGCTCATGCTCTGTCTCTGTCTCTCAAAAATGAATAATCATTTAAAAAAATTAAATAAATAAATAAAATAGTTAAAATTTTTTGAGATCTTTGAGGGAATTGTTTGATTAGAGGTTGGGGGAAGAGGGAGAAAGAATTGTCTAGAAAAAATCAGCTTGTTTCAATTCTTCCTTAGAGGGGAAGGGTTGTATCACAGGAAGAGAGGATTTCTCTTGATAAAAGACCCAGATGAATAAACAC
>NW_021889590.1:0-653 GCF_006229205.1 Suricata suricatta
CCTCTATGAGACAGGGACTCCACGCTGAGTTTGTATATGCATTTTCATATGCAACATAATGGCAGTGATCTAATAAAAGTTGTGTCATTAAGATGACAATCAAAGTTGTTGCTAACATATTCTTCTAGACCATAAGCTCTAGGAAGCAAAGAGTCATGTTTTTCTTCTGCACCACTTCATCTTCAGTGAGTAGAACTGTTTTTGGAAGCTGTTAAATGTTTACTACATGAGAGGATGAATAAGTGTAGAAACTGGCTGAATTTATCTAATTTTATATTCTCCACTTCTAAAACGACTTATGTTCTCCTATAACAACATTTTATAATGCAATAAAGTTAATTTGTATCTTAGGATATAAAAAATAGTTAATTTGGGGAAATGATGAAATTCTCAGCTTTTAAAATTTGTCCGCCCTGTTCCTGGGCTCCCAGGGAAGCTGTACTTTAACACTTACCAAGGTCAAAATAACTCTGCAAAACCTCAAAGCATGGGCTCTATTTCTGCCCCAAACACACGGTTATTTAAAATAAAAACAGAATATAAGAAAAAAAGAACTTCCCTGGTTCCTATAAGATTAAAGTCATATAGGATCACCTGATGGCTCAGTTGGTTAAGCATCAAACTTCAGTTCAAGTCATGATCTCTCAGTTCGC
>NW_021889591.1:0-1426 GCF_006229205.1 Suricata suricatta
GGGAGAACAGAGAGAATCCCAAGCAGACTCTGTACTTTCAGAGAAGAGCCCAATGCAGGGCTTGATCTCATGAACTACAAGATCCTTGCCTGAGCCAAAATCGAGAGTCCAATCCTTAACTGACTGAGCCATCCAGGTGCCTCTAAAGCATTTGTCTTACACAGGCACACTGTGGTAGCGATTGCGTTCTTGCCTCTTTAACTATCCATTTATAAATATGGGAGACTGGATGGTCTAACTTTTCTACAGTGGACTCTTCAATTTCACCCCTTTTCTTTCTTTCCCCCCCATGTCATTTTCTCTTGAAATAAATAATTTGTTTCTAATCATTTCCTTTTTAAGATTAGGGGTAGGTTACCAAAAAAGTATGGAAGGGGGAAATATAATTCTCTCTCCTGGTTAATATGCACAGAAGGGAGTGTGCAGATTATCTTATAATACAGAATGATGATTTCATTTGAAGGGTATGTCTGAGGAAACGTCTACCTTCCTTGTTAAAATGGAGACTAGATCTGCTAAGGATGGCAATGAAGAGAACATACCTGTGGGAAGGGAAGGACAGTCCTGTCTCTTAGACTCGCCTTCCTCTTGGGGGGACTTGGACCATTTCCTTTGTCATCACCACACTATCCTCAAGCAATATTGATCTTGTTTTAGCTTTGGGCTACCTCCTGTATGAGAGATAACTTTACTTAGTGGGATTCTACTTATAGATATCCAGGCTTCTTCAACTACAGACCCATGGCCCGCCTCCGCCTTACCTTCCAGGTTTTGGTTTCTTTGAAAACCTGTGTTCTTCCAACAGGAAGGTGTCTGCCCCTTCAGGGGAGATCAGCCTTGCCTAGAAACAATGTGTCTCTATTTAGGAACTTTAACAGAATATAATTCCAAAATTCATAGGGCATATACATCAAGTGGAAGAAAGGGGGTCTTATTTCATTTGAGCATCTTTGGATTAGAATTGGAAACCACACAGTCTTATTTTAAGGTACTTTAATTTATTGGAGGTATGAGTCCTTTTTTTTCTGTCCCATACATCTCTGAGTATACTTATCATATCTTTAGTAAAATTTCAATTAGCTATGATCATATACCTGGGTGCATAAATAAAACTGTGTACTAAGTTTACTAAAGTGAAAGTCTACTGTGGTAAGAGTTAGTGTAATTTTTAAAAACATTTTATTTTATTTTATTTTTCTTGGAAGAGAGAGGCAGAGGGAGAGGGACGGAGAGAGAACCCCAAGCAGGCTCCACACTCCACCCGGAGCCTGACTCCAGGCTCGATCTCATGATTATGAGATCATGACCTGAGCTGAAATCAGGAGTCAGATGCATAACTGACTGAGCTGCCCAGGCACCCCTGCGTGATTTTGTTTTTTTATTAGTGCCTACTTAAATGGGTTAAAAATAGTAATAGGAACAATCA
>NW_021889592.1:0-653 GCF_006229205.1 Suricata suricatta
TTGGCTATCTGGCTGGCTCAAGCGATGAAGTATGCAACTCTTGATCTCAGGATTGTGGGTTAGAGCCCCAAGCTGGGTGTAGAGATTATTTTAAGGAAATAAAATAAAAAAAATAAATAAAATAAAAATAATCCTTTAAAAGCTAGTTCTTTCAAAAGCAAAATTACTAACTTCTAGCATGACATCATAATAGCCTTGGAGCATTAAAAACTTCTTCTCAACTAATTTTAATAACCAATGGCTTGAGTAGATCTGTTCTAGCCAGCATTACAGCATAGTTAATTCAAAGCACAGATTCTGGAACCGGACCACCTAGGTTTGAGTGAGTCGTTATATTTGACTCATCTAGAATAACACTGCCTGGTATTTTATAAATGTTACACAAAGGTTAACCATGGCTAATTAAAAATGATTATGGAGAGGGGAGCCTGGGTGATTCAGTCAGTTAAGCATCCACCTTCAGCTCAGATCGTGGTCTGGTGGTTCATGAGTTCTAGCCCCACATCGGGCTCTGTGCTGACAGCTCAGAGCCTAGAGCCTGCTTCGGATTCTGTGTCTCCCTCTCTCTCTGCCCCTCCCCCGTGCATGTTCAGTCTGTCTGTCTCACTCTCTCTCTCTCAAATATAAACATTAAAAAATGTTTAAAAAATTAT
>NW_021889593.1:0-653 GCF_006229205.1 Suricata suricatta
CCCCTTCTATTGCTTTATTCCATATAGAAATTTAAAGCTATGCTCAAGTCTGTCAGTGTTTACTTTTTGATTTCTGGCTTTTCATAACAGGTTTGAAAGACATTTTCTTGTTTTTAAACATTTAAATTCTCAATTTGCCTAGGATTCTACTTTGGTATAAAGATAGAGGGAGAGTTCAATTTTCTTTTCCCAGAAAGTCGGCTCAATCTTTTTCTCTGATAATTTTAAATGCTTCATTAAATTATAAATTAAATTTCACAATCTTATACTCTATACACTATTCCATTGATTCTATTTTTGATGCTACTACTATTTTCCAAAATACTATAGCTTGATGATAAATTTAAAAATCTGATAAGGAAAGTCTTCCCTGTCAGTATTCTCTTGGCATTTCCCCTCTGCTGATTCATTTTGCCACATTACAAAACAAAACAAGACAAAATCCAAACCTAAGTCTGTTGGGACTTTGATAAGGAACTCATTGAAATTATAGATTACTCTCAAGAGCAATAGAAAGTATTCTTTTTTAAGAAAAAAAGCTTTTTAAAAATGTTTATTTTTGTGAGAGAGAGAGAGAGCCTGCGTGCATGCGTGCGAGTGAGACAAAGGGAGACAGAATCCTGTGCAGGTTCCAGGCTCAGAGCTGCCAGCAC
>NW_021889594.1:0-653 GCF_006229205.1 Suricata suricatta
TTTGGTTTAGAGTGTGTTCTTCCAGGTTTTTCTTTCCTTAAGTGAACACAGCAGGTGGGGTTAGGTTCAGATTTACTTCTTGACACTACTAACAAAATATTTTTTAAGTGGCTTAACACCATAAAAGTTTATTTTTAAATCACATAATAGTCCAATACATGAGTTCCTTCTTTTTTAAAAAATATAATCTATTGTCAAATTGGTTTCCATACAACACCCAGTGCTCACCCCAACAAGTACTCTCCTCAATGCCCATCACCCATTTTCCCCTCTGCCCCGCCTCCCATCAACCTTTAATTTGTTCTCTGTATTTAAGAGTTTCTTATGGTTTGCCTCCCTCCCTCTTTGTAACTTTATTCCCCTTCCCCTCCCCCATGGTCTTCTGTTAAGTTTCTCAAGATCCACATATGAATAAAAACATGTGGTATCTTTCTCTGACTGACTTATTTCACTCAGCATAATATCCTCCCGTTCCATCCACATTGCT
Source organism: Suricata suricatta (assembly GCF_006229205.1). NCBI lineage: Eukaryota > Metazoa > Chordata > Mammalia > Carnivora > Herpestidae > Suricata > Suricata suricatta. The sequence goes on from NW_021889594.1 coordinate 488, forward strand.
GCAAATGGCAAGATTTCATTCTTTCTCATTGCCAAGTAGCATTCCATTGTATGTTCAAACCATATCTTCTTGATCCATTCATCAGTTGATGGACATTTAGGCTCTTTCCATATTTTGGCTATTGTTGAAAACACTGCTATATATATATTGGGGTGCATGTGTCCCT
>NW_021889595.1:0-653 GCF_006229205.1 Suricata suricatta
ATAATCAAAGGGAGGCTGTCACTGCATGGATTGTAGAGGTAGAGAGGAAAATAGGTGAATTAGAAGACACAGTTATAGAAAAAAAGGAAGCTGAGAAAAAGAGATAAATTGATCCAGGAGCACAAAAAGAGAATTTGAGAATGGAGTAATACAATCAAACAGAACAATATTCGTATCATAGGAATTCCTGAAGAAGAAGAAGAAGAAGAAAAAGGGTCCTGAATGGGTGCTTGATCAAATTATAGCTGAGAACTCCCCCAATCTAGGGAAGGAAACAGACATTGAAATCCAAGAGGCACAGAGAACTCCCCTCAGATGTAACTTGAACTGACATTCAGCACAACATATCATAGTGAAACTGGCAAAATATAAAGATAAAGACTTCTGAAAGCAGCTAGGGATAAAAGGGCCATTACATACAAAGCAAAACCTATCAGAGTAGTTACAGACCTATCTACTGAAACTTGGCAGGCTAGAAAGGAATGACAGGAAATCTTCATGTGATGAACAGAAAAAATATGCAGCCAAGAATCTTTTATTCAGCAAGCCTGTCATTTAAAATAGGAGAGATAAAGGGGTTTCCAAATAAACAAAATTTGAAAGAATTCATCACCAGCAATCCATCACAAGAAATCCTAAAAGGGACTCTATAA
>NW_021889596.1:0-653 GCF_006229205.1 Suricata suricatta
CTATGAATGTTGATGGCTGCGATGGTATTTCTGAGGTCTTTTAACAGTTTATTTCAAGTTCAATTACTTTGTTCTTATTATCCAAAATTGTTTGAACACTTGTAGGATTGTACTAAGTTATGTAACCTCTCTATATTTACTTTAAATTTTTTGTGGCCAATAATTCTTATAGGTAGATATTAGTTAGAGCTTTCAAATGGGCTTTCAGAAATATTTTTCATCCTATGAGTCACTGTCTACATAAATTTTATTTTCACTTAATTCTAGCAATGAAAATATAACCCTTTTGTTATAACACATACATATTGCAGAATGATGTAAAATATTATTTCAAACTTTAAACTTCAGTTAAAATTATAATATGATTATTTCTTCCCAGCATAAATGACCTTTGGCCATTAATTACATATTCTCCAAGACTAGGTGGAAACTAGATGTCACTGATGAGTAATTCTACATTGTAATAGCTTGTGAGCATATCCATGTTCCTGATATCTAGAACATGCTTTTATAGACAGTGACTTCATCTGATACATTATCACTACTCATCAACCTTTTTGAATAATAACATGGAGTTATTCCTTTCTTTGCCTAATTCCAACCAGCTGTTCCATAGAGAAGTCAAATTCCCCTTTTACTCTGCATTGCCAGTG
>NW_021889597.1:0-653 GCF_006229205.1 Suricata suricatta
GCCCCCATCTTTTTTAAAAACAGTTTTTAAATTTTTTAAATAATGTTTTTATTTTATTTTTGAGAGAGCGCATGCATGAGTGGGGGAGGGTCAGAGAGAGAGGGAGACACAGAATCTGAACAGGCTCCAGGATCTGAGCTGTCAGCATAGAGCCCAACGTAGGGCTGGACACTGAACCACTTGATCATGACCTGAGCTGAAGTCTGACGCTTAACCGACTGAGCCACCCAGGTGCCCCTCTCCTACTATCTTCATGGGGATTATTCTCATTTCTGTATCTCTTGCCCTAACTTGTTCTCAATTTCAGACCCAGGTCTTTGGGAAGCTGCTGAAACCCCATATGGATGTTCTTCTAGCATCTCAAACTCAAGAGTCTCCAAAATGGAGCCATTTACCCACTTCTTCTCTGCCCTCTAACTCCCAGTTCCTCACCCACCCACCACCTAAGACTCCCGCCTGTACCCAGACATGCAGTCCTGACTCAGACCCCTAGCGCCTCTCCTTTCCTACTGCCTTCTTCCTCAGTTCGCACTTCATTACCTTCCAATATGTATTACTGTTAATTGCCCCCTACACTCAGTTTCTCGGGGCTCCTGGATGGCTCAGTTGGTTTAGCGGCCGACTTTGGCTCAGGTCATGATCTTATGCTCGTG
>NW_021889598.1:0-653 GCF_006229205.1 Suricata suricatta
AAACACTGTTTCACACTCCATTTTACCACAAGCGTCTATAGTGTTTTGGTCAAGATAAAAGGAATATGGTGAGTTGCATACTAGCATTTAAACTTTCCAACCCAAAGTGAGATATACCACTTTTGTTCACCTTGAACTGATCAAAGTAAGGTATGCAATCAGAGAGAGCTTCAAGCAGGCAAGGAGGTGTAATCTCATCACATGCTTGACAGTGGGAGAATTAGAAATATTTGGTAAACAGCCAGACTGGTCAGGGTCAGCATTTTTACAATCGACTATTCACCCAATTTCTGCACCTCACACAAAAGCATTCATATCTTTCCAAGCTATAGAACCTCAAGTTCTGTCCAATCACAGAACCAAGTCAAAGTCCATTAATCTTGAGTGATCCTTGGCAGTGGCTCCTCTTGATTAACTAAATCAAGAAAAGTGAACCAGGGGTGCCTGGGTGGCTCAGTTGGTTAAGCGTCAGGCTTCGGCTCAGGTCATGATCTCGCAGTTTGTGGGTTTGAGCCCCGCATCGGGCTCTGTGCTGGCGGCTAGCTCAGAGCCTGGAGCCTGTTTCAGATTCTGTGTCTCCCTCTCTCTCTGACCCTCCCATGCTCGCACTGATTCTCTCTGTCTCTCAAAAATAAATAAAAAGCATTAAAAAA
>NW_021889599.1:0-653 GCF_006229205.1 Suricata suricatta
TTCTTTTTTTAACAGTATTCACCCATCTCCAACATCCTGGGCAGTTGATTGCCCAGCTTGTTTTGGAGTGTCTCCATTAACTGGAAATCCACTCCCTCCTGGAGGAATCCATCCCATTTTTCAAGAACATTAATTTAGTATTTTGAAGATTTTTTTCTTTTTATTATTAAAAAAATGTATTTAGCCCATCCCCCCACCCAACACCCCACCAGCAACGCTCAGTTTGATCCCTGTATTTAAAAGTCTTTTATGGTTTGCCTCCCTCTCTGTTTTTATCTTGTTTTTGCTTCCCTTCCCCTATGTTCATTTGTTGTGTTTCTTCTTTTGTTTAAAAAAATTTTAATGTTTATTTATATTTGAGAGAGACAGAGTGCGAGCTGGGGAGGGTCAGAGAGAGAGGGAGACACAGAATCGGAAGCAGGCTCCAGGCTCTGAGGTACCAGTGCAGAACCCGATGCGGGGCTTGAGCCCACGGACTGTGAGATCATGACCTGAGCTAAAGTTGGATGTCTAACCTGAGCCACCCCTCTTTTTTTGTTTTTAATATTTATTTATTTTTGAGAGAGAGTGCAAAGTCATGTGGGGGAAGGGTAGAGAGAAACAGAGGGAGGGGGGTAGAGGATCCGGAGTAGGGTCCTTGTTGACAGCAAAAC
>NW_021889600.1:0-653 GCF_006229205.1 Suricata suricatta
GATCCGGGGTCAGCCCAGCCGAACTCCTGCAGCAGACCCCAGCCATCTCCCCTCTGTCCCTGCGAGGTCACGGAAGCCAGACTGGTCTTCCTCTCCTCCAAGGTGCCATTGCAGGAGACAAAGCGGGTCAGACTCTGAAACACTGAGCATTAGCCAAGCCATCCAAGCAGGGATGTGATACCAAAAAAACTAAATTACAGGCTGGACAAACATTTCATTTTTTTCCTCCTGCCATCAGCCTGCTGAAGGCCTGTGAGGGAAACCAGATCAATTACAGAGGAATAAAAAGGCTATTTGTTTTTGTACATCTGAGTATAGTGTAAGTGAATATTGATCCTGCTATAGTGTGTTTTATGTTTCTTAAAATTCTGGGGGAATGAATATTTCCCAGCTTTCTCTGTAAGCTCTCAAGCTAGATCTCTGTTTATAAAGGTGTCAGCAGGAGACAGTCCCCCACCCCGCCTTACCAAGATGGAGGGAATGTGGGACAAAAGCTTCTGGCTGCTTCCGAGGGTCTGAGAGCTTGGGACAACTGGCATGAGTGGACCAAAGCTTCTAGCAAGCAGAGGCCAGCAAACAAGCAAATATGCTTATTCTCCTAGAGCAATCCCCTACCCTGCCTTCTCCCAGTCAGCCCAAAGGTCTCAATTTAC
>NW_021889601.1:0-653 GCF_006229205.1 Suricata suricatta
AAAGGAGGCATCCATGCCCAAAGAAGACCACCGCGATGTTGGTCCTCCTGCCCTTGCCCAAAAAGAGCACTGCTCCCAACAGACCTGTTCTGGGAGCTGCTGTGATATTTCTTGCCCTTTTTTGAGGTACCTGGAGTCTTCCAAGTCTTCCTATATCTCTACTGCATCCAGTTACTGGTTTACTTCTTGGATTACCAGAACATTCTTCATTCTTGACTCTGACACACTGTATCTGTCCACTCCAAATTATTCAGCACATGACTGCCAAAATGATTTCTCATGACTGGCATTGGGATCATGATACCCGATGACTTAGTCCTGTAGTGGTCCTTCAGGGCTCTACTCAAATAAATCTCCCACCCTTGCCATTGAAAGCCTCCAGCAACTTGAAGTGGATTTGCCTGTTTGAAGTGATCGCATGCCATGTTTTTGCCTCTTTGTCAACCACCTACCTATGCTAGACTGGGCCCTCTGTCACATGTTGATCTCCTTCTCCCTCCCCAGCAGTGTCAAATTTGTTTTATTTAATTTATTTTTATTTTTTTAATGTTTATTTTTGAGAGAGAGAGAGAGAAAGAGAGAAAGACAGAGTGTGAGCAGGGGAGGAGCAGAGAGAGAGAGAGACACAGAATCTGAAACAGGCCCCAGGCTCC
>NW_021889602.1:0-1426 GCF_006229205.1 Suricata suricatta
ACTACAGTAACGGGATTACCTCTCTGTTTCCGTTGGATCGGCTAGGCCCAGGGGCCTAGACACCCATGACACCTGTCGGGGTCGCTCCCTTTTCGATCCCAACCAGCACTGTCCCACCTTCTTTGACCCACACGAGCGGAGCGTCCTCTCAGACCCTCAGGAGGCTCCTCCGGGTCCTGAAAGGCTCCTGTTGCTAGGTGAAAGAACACAAAGGTAACTACTTCCGTGACGTCACACTGCCCACCGCCAACGTCCCGCGCACGCGCACGCACGTCGATCTAGGGAAGGAGAGCGGTTCTCGGGGTCAACGCCCCCCCCCCCCCGGCCCCGCCCTGTTCTGCCGCTGCCCCCCTCCCATCACAGAAACTAAGGAAGGCGAAGGAGTGTGATCATTCACCAGGGCCAGGCCTCAATTTCTTGATGGGGGTGTTTCCTTTTCACTCTGTTTTTTTAAAGCTAGGTTTATTTTTTATTTTATTTTATGTTTATTTATTATTGTATCATTTCAGTAATTTTTATCATCTTAAAATATATGTGTTAATCCTGTGTCCTGCTGAATAGCCTCCTCTTATTAATGCCACACCCCCTCAAGCTTTTGTCAAAACAGACTCTTGAAAAAGGGGCATCTGGGTGGCCCAGTGTGTTAAGCGACTCTGAATTCCAGCTCAGCTCAGGATCTCCCCGCTCATGAGTGAGAGCCTCTGTCAGGCTCTGAGCTGAGAGCAGGGAGTCTGCTTGGGATTCTCTGTCTCCCTCTCTCTCTCTCCCCCTCTCTCAAAAATAAATAAATGAACTTAGAAACAAACAAACAAGCTAAAACTCTGGCAGCTTTTCTGGTTAATTCCTTAAAGAATTTTCCAGAAAAGCATCGAGTCATTTTTGTTCTCCTTTCCCGTAAGTATTATAAATATTACTTAGAGCTAGCCAGAGACATCCCAGGCACTTTAAAAACAGGTCTGTAACAATTATTTTGCCTCCTGTGACTGGGTACTGATATTGCTGATTTTGTTCTATGTATGTTAGTGCAGTTTAGGATGGCGTGGTGAGAATATTGTTCATTGGCAGTGCTGACTATCTGAAGGACACCTCCAAGAGTTTTTGGACTCATTAATAATACCAGCCCCACTTAACAGTCTTTTTGGGCATCCTTCATTCAAATCATTCCTGTAAACACAAGATTTGGCTATGGAGTTGTAACAGTTTTCACTTGGACTTATTTAATAATTAATCTGTCCAACATAAGCTGAATCAGTTAATGTCTACTAAAGACATGCCAGATACTGCGAAATGAAATACTCCCGAGTAATTTATACTCCAGGTGATGGAAAATCATGTAGAAACTATGAAGATACAAGGTATTATACGCTGTAAGAGATTCATATCTGTCCTGTTGTGTAAGTACCAGAAACTTTGTGATGATTATTTA
>NW_021889603.1:0-653 GCF_006229205.1 Suricata suricatta
GAGAGAGAGAGAGAGAGAGCGCACGTGTGTGCGTGCAGGAGAAGGGCAGACGGAGAGGGAGACACAGAATCTGAAGCAGGCTCCAGGCTCTGAGCTGTCAGCACAGAGCCTGATGCGGGGCTCGAACCCATGAACCGCAGGATCATGACTTGAATTGAAGTTGGACACTCAACTGACTGAGCCACCCAGGTGCCCCCAAAAAGGAATTTTTAAGAAGGATATTGGGTAGCTCACAGAATTGTCATGATGGCTGAGACCAGGTTTGAATGCTTTCATTGTGGAACTATACTGGTCATCCCAGTGAGGAACCACAAGGAAAATGCTGCTGCCACCAGAGGGTGGGCATTGTACTTGTGCCATGGAAAACCTCTGGCCCTGCACATTTGGTGCAGCCCAGGAATCCAGATGTTCTTGAAACTGCTCTTGCTACCAGACAGAATTCTCTGTGTCCACTTTGCAGTTCACTGTCAGGAGCTAACACATCTGATTGGTATGGCCTATGTCCGGTGCCATGAGGTAGTTGGCAAAGGAGGCCTGTAAAAGGTTCAACTGCACTTTTAGCGTCTGTATTGGGAGGTAGAGAATTGCCTAAACATAGAAGGGGGTTAGATGTTAGGCAGTTAAAAAGAATGACACGTGCCCTGTCTAACTGG
>NW_021889604.1:0-653 GCF_006229205.1 Suricata suricatta
CTACTTTACCAGTTTATCAGTAGCAACATGCTATCTTTATCCACCTAACATCAGTGGAGGACAGCAGTTCAAATATTTCATTTCCTCCCATTCCCCATGTCCCACTAAATGTGGACACTTCCTCTATCTACAGCATAGTAGCATTTAAAATATAGGAAGTCCTCCTTCTAGGCTAGACTCACTGAAGAAAATGAAATTCCCAAAGATATGGTCTCCTGTCTCTGTACTTTCTTAGGTCATCAGCCCTGAATGAACCAGGTAAATGGAGTCCTCCCATTGCCAGTCCCCTAACAGGGAGGGGGCTTATCATAAGACACTTAAATTATAAAAGAATATCAGAACTAACACAGCCTGAGTTGCTGGATGTATTGTACCTTTAGGAAGAAGTTTAAACCCAAGGTGTGGTCTTCACAAGAAGCACCATGACCTAGTGTTGGCCTGTGGAGTTAGCTCTACCTGCCTGTACCTCATGAGGAGGGGGACCTCCCAGAAGGATCTATCGTGCTAGATCTCTGGGCCTTTTACAGGATTCCTTATGGGGCTGTGAGGCTCTGGTCTGGCGATCTTGGATGGCTATAGGTGTCTAAAGGACTCTGACCTGGAAAAAACATGCACTGAGCTCCTAGCACTACAGGAAGTACTCTGGAGAACCC
>NW_021889605.1:0-653 GCF_006229205.1 Suricata suricatta
TATATATATGAATTCCTATAATGTATCACTGATTAGAAAAGCTATAACTCTATATTGGTCTTTTTTAAAGAACTCATGCAGGGTGCCTGGGTGGTTCAGTCAGTTAAGCATCCAGCTTTGGCTCAGGTCACGACCTCCTGGTTCGTGGGTTCAAGCACTGTGTCAGGCTCTGTGCTAACAGCTAGCTCAGAGTCTGGAGCCTGCTTTAGATTCTGTGTCTCCCTCTCTCTCTGACCCTCCCCTGCTCACGCTGTTTCTCTAGGTCTCTCAAAAACAAATTAAAAGAATTCATCCCAGGGGCACCTGGGTGGCTCAGACAGTTAAGTGTCCGATTTTGCCTGAGGTCATGATCTCACAGTTCCTGAGTTCGAGCCCCATACAGGGCTCTCTTGCTGTCGGCACATAGCTCACTTCAGATCCTCTGTCCTCCCCCTCTCCCTCTCTTTCTCTTTCTCTCAAAAATAACTATTTAAAAAAATTAAAAAATAAAAGAATTCATATCAACTTACTGAAAATCATGCATGTAAGGTTGACTATCATAACACATACAAGACATCTACTTAAACAGCAGTAAGACTGAAGAACATGTGCTCAGCACATGCTTTCATTGTGGTGAATATTCAACTGGGTAATAACAAGCCAATGAGTAACAT
>NW_021889606.1:0-653 GCF_006229205.1 Suricata suricatta
TTCAGGTCCTTTAGCCATTTTGAGTTAATTTTTGTGTATGGTGTAAGAAAGTGGTCTAGTTTTCATCAACTTTAAAAATTTTTTAATTTTATATATTTTTTATTTTGCATTTACTTTTTTTTGAGAGACAGAGAGAGACAGAGTGTGAGTGGGGGAGGGGAAGAGAGAGAGAGAGAGAGAGAGGGAGACATAGAAACTGAAGCAGGCTCCAGGCTCTGAGCTGTCACCACAGAGCTCGATGCAGAGCTTGAACTCACAAACCATGAGATCATGACCTGAGCTGAAGTCAGACACTTAACTGACTGAATCACCCAAGCGCCCCTCAACTGTATTTTTTTAAGTTTGTTTGTTTTGAGAGAGAGCGGGGACAGCATGAGTGGGAAAAGGGGAGAGAGCACATGCATGAGAGAATCCCAAGGAGGCTATGCACTATCAGTGCAGAGCCCCATGTGGGGATTGAACTCAGGAACTATGAGATCATCACCTGAGCCGAAATCAAGAATTGGATGCTCAGTTGACTGAACCACCCAGGTGCCCCCAAACTGCAAATATTTGATGTGTAGAATTTCATCAGGATTGACATGCACACCCCCATGAAACCATCAGCTCTCACACACTTCCATCCCCCTCTAAAAAGTCCTTGTGGCCTTTTA
>NW_021889607.1:0-653 GCF_006229205.1 Suricata suricatta
CCAGCGGCCTGGGGCAGGTTCCATCCGAGGGGCCCACACTCCCTGCTGCACGTCTGCTGTCCCCGCACAGGGTCACCTTGGGGCTGCAAGGTGCTTCTGAGCAATGCCCTGGTTCCTGAAGGGAAATCGCACCCGGCGCTCTCAGACCCCATGGGTCCTGACTCCACTCCGCCGCAGCCAACGCCCCACATCCACGCCGGCTTTCAGTTTTGATCCTGACTTGGAACTTTTCTAGTTATTTCACATTTGGCCAAACAGGGTTTTTCAGGTTCTTAGTCCTGCTCTTTCTCTTGCAAAATGACGTGGACCTGAGCGGACCCCTGGACGCTGGCAAGTTCTCAGAAAATCGAACACTGTGTTGCTGTAATTGAGTCAGAAACCGTGGGTTAAACTTGCATCCCTGACCCTGTGCACTCTGAAGTGAACTGAAGGGAAAAATCGCTTTGGGCATTCTGAGTTGTGGGACTGGTCAGATTTTAAAACAGAAAATTTCCGATGTTCGGTGGCTAATGGGATCAACTTTGCTGGTTCCCAGGGGAAACGCCACCCCTAAGGCTGAAAACACTGTTGAAAAGTTCTGCATTGGTGAACCCACTGCCCGAGTCCTTTGTTCCCACCAATCCTGGGGTGATTTAGTCCCTATTTGGGAAAAA
>NW_021889608.1:0-653 GCF_006229205.1 Suricata suricatta
ACTTAGTAGTCTTTAAGCTTTAGCCAGGACCCTTGGCCCGCATGATTGATTAATGTTTCCTTGTACACCTATACATCATCCATTCTTTCCTGGAAAACAACAGAGCAACAGACACCAGACAAACCAGACACTTGTGTTCAGCCGTCCACCCACCCTGCACTGCGGAACCAGATTCCCTTGCAAGACCTCAGGGTAATGAGATAGCATCAGTAGCTGGTACTATCTTCCTTTAACTGATTAACAGCCCTAAGCTCCTTTAAAAACCCCTAGGCCAGGCAGAAAACTCAGAGGTTTCTTTGGACAGGAGTCTGCCTTCTCCCCAGGTGGCCAGGGTCCTGAATAAAGCTTATATTTCTTTCTAATCAAAACTCTTCTCTGGGGTACCTGGGTGGCTCAACCAGTTGTGCATCTGACTTCACTACAGGTCATGATCTCAGGGTTAGTGAGTTCAAGCCCCACATTGGGCTCTCTGTTCTCAGTGCAGAACCCGCTTCAAATCCTCTCTCTCATCTCTCTCTGCCCCCACTCTTCCTCTCTCTCAAAAATAAATAAAGTGACCCTCAAAAGACACTGATTCCTGATATCTCCAGCCCTGCTCCAGCCACATCCTGGAAGCTGGCTGGTCTACACATGGCAGAAACTTGAGGAATCAC
>NW_021889609.1:0-653 GCF_006229205.1 Suricata suricatta
AAGTATGTGAATATTTCTATATCTGTGCGAAAAGACACAGAATAGAAGCTCCTAATAAATATATAGGCTTGCCTATGAGAAGTCCAGAACGTTTCTGGGTGAGGTTCAAAGCAGCAAGGCAGGGAAATGAGGCATTTGTTGGCACACATTGAGAAGGACAGTCATAATTCACATAGAGGGCATATGTAGGGGCATAAATACATGCCATTCTTTCCTAATTATTTAGCACTGATCCTGAAGTTCCTAACTGCTTGTTGATTTTGCATTTTCCCGCCTCAGGCTTTTTTGTTTTTGTCACTTATTGCTGTCCTCTTCTTCCTTTTCCCTTTATTTGTTTTTGGAGAGTAGCCCTTCTATTGTACAATTCCTAGTAAGACAGAAGGGATAAGGCTAAAGAGAAGACAGCAGAACTTAAATGGTAAAAAAATTCCAGATGGTTGAAACAAAGTGGGCTTTGCCAGTGGAATCATTGTTCGTAGGCTTTAGTTAACATACATATTCTAAGCTAATTTTAGCTTGAAAGTCTTTAAATGAAATATAGAACCTTTAAAAAAAATGTAATTAGAAGGCAAGGAGTGAAAGGATCTGGTAGTTTAAAAATATAGTCGAGTAAAGATATCATTTAAAGAATATTCAGGTGGAGCTATTGCATG
>NW_021889610.1:0-653 GCF_006229205.1 Suricata suricatta
TGATACCTTTCATCAGTTTTGATTAATTCCTGGTTATTAGCCGGTAGATTCTTCTTCCCTGTTCTCTCTCTCTTCTCCTTATGGGACTCCATTTACGCAGATATCAGACAACTTGACAGTGCCCCGCGGGTCTCCGACATGTGTTCTTTGTCCCTCCCTCCCTCCCTCCACCACCCCTCTTTCTATTTCTTTTTTTTTAAAATAATGTTTTATTTCTTTTTGAGGGTGAAAGTGCGAGCAGGGAAGGGACAGAGAGAGGGAGGAACAGAAGATCTAAAGCAGGCTCTGCGTGGACAGCAGCAAGCCCAATGCGGGGCTCAAACTCACAAAATGAGATCATGAGTGGAGCCGATGTCGGTTGCTCAACCAACTGAGCCACCCAGCTCCGCCCTCCCCTGCATTTCATTTTTAATTCTATTTCTTTCTGTGCTTCAGACTGGATAACTACTATTGACCTGTCTTCATATTCACTGATTTTTTTTCTTGAGCTCTGTCCATTTTGTGGCTAAATTCCTCTGGTAGATTTTTCATTTTAGATACTTGTATTTTTCAGTCCTAAAATTTCTATTTGGTTCTTTCATAGTTTCCATTTTTTTCTCTTTAATTTTCCATCTCTTATATCCATTGTCTCGATATACTCCTAAATTCTTTAA
>NW_021889611.1:0-653 GCF_006229205.1 Suricata suricatta
GGATGGAGGAAAAGACCTGAGGGCATTGACCAGTTCCCATGGTGCGAGTATTCTGAGGGGCTGACGTCCGTACACATCATCATAGTCTGTTTTTACCCTATGAACAGGATAACCTCAAGAGCACAGAGAATAGCAAAATGTAGTTAAATAGTTAGAAAAGATGTACTGTTACCTTTGCCTTTCATATAACTTATTCAATTTATAGATTTGTAAGATGCAATTTTTAATAATGGCTGTGGTTCACGACCAGCTATCAAAAATTCTTGAAGAGTTAACAATCGGCTCTCAGATGGTGGCATAAGCTGATTCCAGCACATCATGGATCCCCGCCCTCCCCAGAGGTCCCTGGCACATAGTTTCTGATATTCCACTGGCCTTCTGTGTCGCTCTGTGGAAAGGTTTTCCCTGCCAAAGGCAGCATGACTGGCCCGCTCCAGAGGCAGGAAGTGCCAGAGATTTCATACCCAGGCGAGACTGTCCGGCATCCAGGAATGAGAGCAGAGAATGAACACCCAGCTTCTCCCCCGCAGGACAATGTTGACACGTGCACCTGGGTCCTCAGCGTCCCCCGGGGATAGTGTCCATGTGCCCACAGCAGTAGCAATCCATTAATTAACCTGAATGGTTTTCCTCCTTCCCTGCCTCAGCTCTCC
>NW_021889612.1:0-653 GCF_006229205.1 Suricata suricatta
CCATATATTTCAAAATCAAAAATAATAGAAAAGTCACAGTGATTCATTTTAATATTAAGACTTTCTCTTTGTGAGAGTCACTAGAAAATATGCTTTCAATCCTAAGTAAGGGCATTTTACAAAGACTAAGGAATTGATTTACTATTTTGCATTGATCTTGCTGTCAGTCAATGCTTGCACTAAACACAGAAGAAACAGACCTTATGAGGAGGGCCAGTGGCAATAAATTGATAATTAAAGTGTGGTTGTACACGTATGACCTGAAAATGTAAGCAGAGTCACCAAGGGAACAATAGAAGGTGATTGATATAGTTTACATTAGCATGCAATTTGAAAGTAAGAGGTTTGAATTAGGGCATGCCCACAAGGATATGACTAGACAGATGTTAAAAAGGAGACCCAAATCTCACAGAGTCCAAGTATTCAAGAATTCAGATGAAGGGCAAATTCATGATATTGATGTAGAAACCACATTTTACAAGAAGAAATAAAATACCGTGGAAATCTAACCTGAACACAGCAGACTATTGATATTATACTTCATATCTAGAGTCACAGAATCCCCTTTATTACAATCAGCCAGGGAGTTGAGATTTGTCAGAGCACCTTTTATGGGATATTTTCATAAATTTGCCATTGAATTACTGGGAAAA
>NW_021889613.1:0-1425 GCF_006229205.1 Suricata suricatta
AACGCACAGACAAATCAAACAAACAAACACATTAAAAGGGGGGAAGAAAATAGAGAGAATGGGGAGGAAAGAGATGAAAAGAGGAGAAGAAGAAAAGAAAAAAAATAAAAAAATAAAAAAAACTAAAGGAGGTCAGAGACAACAAACGACAGTGGACAGTCTAAAAGTGTATGACCAGTTGAGGGGAGTAGGGATGAGTTATAGGAGAATATATCTTGATTGCAAGAAGGTAAAAAAAAAAAAAAGGTGGGGGGCAGGAAGTAGAAAGGAAAATAAGGAGTAAAATTTTTTAAAAATTTAAGTAAAAAAAAGTAATAATAATAAAAAATACGTACAGAAAAAGGCGAAAAGAAAAAAATGAAGAGAAAAAAGAAACAAATTATAAAAAAAGCAAAACAAAACAAAAAAACCAGCAGCTCCCCCTCGTGCATAGGCGTGGTTTAATGTGGTAGGTCTCAGAGGCTGCTCTCAGCGGCTCCTTCTTGGTGTCTGCAGAGATTAGATAGGCAGCACGCCATGCTCTGCTGAACTATGAACTGTAGGCCATTCTAATGAGTCTGCTCTCCTTTTGCTGTGGTTGAGCTGAGTTGTATTTTATAGGCCCACCTAGGTTCAAAGTTCTAGTCCATGCACTTTTTATGCTACCACAGATGAGATGTTTTTTGCTTTGGTGGCCTGCTTCTTAGAGGGAGGAATCGGTTTGTCTTGGCTCATGCTGGGATTTCGGCTGCCCCTGCTTGAGGCGAGATGCGCAGCAGGAGGTGAAGTGCGTGGGCACCGTCACAGACCCAACCCCCAGCGGGGGTCGCATTGGGGGAGGAATGAGTGCACAGCTGTTGCCGGAGGCAGTGCTGGGAGCTGGTGGAAATGAGCTGGGAGCTCCTGCAGCCTGCGCATGCACCCAGGTCTCCACCGCTGTCAACTCCCTGCCGGGATCGTGCAGAGGTGGGGGCTATTTTTTTCCCTGTTGCCACCCAGGATTCAGGTTTCACGTGGCCAATGCTGGGGGTGAGATGCGCCATGGAAATGAGGTGCGAGCTCTCACTACCAAAACCGAGGTCGAAGTGAGCGCCCCTGGCTCGCGCTGCAGTGGTTGCTGAGTCCTCGCCAAGATGGCGCTGGGCTGGAAGCTGTTCCTTCCCTTGTGCCACCTGGGTTCGGGATTTAGGCTACCCAGCAGTTATCTATGGAGTGAGCTTCTCTCTCCAAGCGCAGTTAAGCGTTCCTTACCTCTTCCCCAGAGACAGTACTAGGAGCGTGTTAAGTCTCTCTGTCTCTTCCCTTTGTCTCTTGGGCTCCATGCGCTTGCCCCACTTTGGGCTGGGGCTCCCACCTCCCCTGCCCGTCTCTGGCTGGCCCGTTTTCCAATCTCCCCAGTTCGCACTCATTCACTCAGGTATCCTTCAGATTCTCTTCCTTCTGGAG
>NW_021889615.1:0-653 GCF_006229205.1 Suricata suricatta
ACACTAGAAAAGTGCTATTTTATGCCTGGAATCATCTGCAGGGAGAGGGGTGTCTGCATATGTCCATCAGTACTTCATGTGACTTTAGGGCATTTTTATCCAGTGTTAAAATATTTTGACCTTTCACAAAGGGAAAGACACAATGTATCTTTGGCGATAGGTCCCATTAAATAGGACACAGACGTTTCTTTAGTTATGATCTCTCTCTGAGATAGATATTTATAAATGCGACATAAATCTCACAGATGTGCCCTGTTTTGTTTTATGTTCCACTACATTCTCCAATAGGATCTAAGTGACATCCTGCAGATTCCAAATCAAATGGGGCCATTGTTTGTTGCTTTGATTTTTTCTCACCGAGAGACCTAAAGCACTTTGTTGTAACATTTTTTTTAATGTCTTAAAAAAATCATCCTTGCCCAGCTTCCTTCTACACAAAGACTTGAGAGACACAATGGTGGCAGTGCAAATAAGTGAATTTAAGTGCAATGCTTCAATAGTTAAAAACAGCAATTGCCTTGAAAATGAATAACATTCAACTGAATGGACTGTTTTAGTAGGTTCCCATTTTATTACTTGCAGCTTTTGGAGCTTATTTGTCATCAGTCTGTCACTGTTTACCATTCCATTCTTGGACACACAGCTTGATCCGC
>NW_021889616.1:0-653 GCF_006229205.1 Suricata suricatta
CCACTCGCTCCCGTCAAGCCTTCTGATGGGTGTGTGCCTTACATCTGTGGAGACTGGGCTGGTGCTCCGTTCCAGGGGTCACAGTGTTGGCTGTGGCAGTGAGAGCATCTATTGGTGCCCCAGCCCTGCGACCACTTGTTGGATGCCAGTTGCCACACAGCTTCTGAGTGACAGAAAGGACAGCCCTCCTGAAGGAAAGACGTGATGACCCTGTGGGCATTGACCATATCCCCTACCTGGTTGGAACGTGTGTGCAGGTGAACGTGCTGAAGCCCACTCTCTGGCACGTGGCTCTGGAGCTTCCCTCTAGAATGTGTGGGAGCGCAGTCCCAGGGCTGCGTTATTCCCATCCTGTCTCAGGAATCCGAGTCTGCTGTGACCATTCGATGTCACTCTGCTGGACAATTGCCATCCGTCGTGATGTTCAGGCCCTCTGTGGATTATCTGAGACGGATCATCATTCCCACGATGGTGGCTGGGCTTGCCTCCTAAGTGTGGGCAGAGTGTGAAGACCCCACCAGCTCTTCTTCTGCTCTTAAAACCGTAAATGCCAGCTACGCACATAGGGCCCTCTAACGCCACAGTAGCAGTAGCATGGGGGCGGGGCTGTTAACCGTCGGTGGACTCCATTCTAAATCTTCCAGTGTTGAAAA
>NW_021889617.1:0-653 GCF_006229205.1 Suricata suricatta
AATGATGGAAAATAATTGCATATGTTGAAAATATATGAAACTTTATAAAGTAAAAAAAAATAAATAAATAAAATTTTTAGATTAAAAAAAAAATAAGTAAGATGTCTGAACTGGAATTTAGAACCACAAAACCAGACAAAGACCTCACAAAAAGGAGAACTACAGACCAGTTTCCCTGACAAATATGGATGCAAAAATTCTCAACAAGATACAAACAAACCAGACCCAACAATTCACCATGATCAAGTGGGATTTATTCCTGGGAGCAGGGCTGGTTCAATATCTACAAATCAACTTACATCAATAAAAATGAGAATTAGAACCACATGATTCTCTCAATAGATGCAGAAAAAGCATTTGGCAAAATATAGCATTCTTTCTTGATAAAAACCCTCAAGAAAGTAGGGACAGAAGGAACATACCTCAAGATCATAAAGGTCATATAGGAAAAACTCACATCTAATGTCATCTTCAATGGGAAAGAACTAAGAGCTTTCATTCTAAGGTCAGGAGCACGACAAGGATGTCCACTCTCACCACTGTTACTCAATATAGTGTTGGAAGTCCTAGCCTCAGCAATCAGACAACAAAAATAAAGAAAATACTGTTAAGGAGGAAGTCAAACATTTACTCTTGGCAGACAACATTATACT
>NW_021889618.1:0-653 GCF_006229205.1 Suricata suricatta
AAATAAATTTTAAAATAAATGCTTAATCCAAAATTATTCCCCATACTTTTTTTTTTAATGTTTTTTATTTTA
The DNA here is from genome assembly GCF_006229205.1 of Suricata suricatta. NCBI lineage: Eukaryota > Metazoa > Chordata > Mammalia > Carnivora > Herpestidae > Suricata > Suricata suricatta. Next base: position 73 of record NW_021889618.1, read on the forward strand.
TTTTTGAGAGACAGAGAAAGACAGTGCAAGCAGCAGGAGAGTCAGAGAGAGATGGAGATAGGGAATCTGAAGCAGGCTCCAGGCTCTAAGCTAGCTGTCAGCATACAGCCCGACGCGGGGCTCGAACCCACAAACCATGAGATCATGACCTGAGCTGAAGCCGGATGCTTAACCGACTGAGCCACCCAGGCGCCGTATTCCCATACTTCTTAAATATTCAGAAAAAACAACTTCAAAGCCTAGAGAAGTATCTCTATAGCTCCTTATAAACTAAAACACAACAAAAACACTGTTTAGACTTAACCTCAAAATTAAATAGTAATACATAATACAACCAAATACTAAATAAATAACAACTGCTGCTTAAAATTTTAAAGCATTTCAGGTCTTCACAGGAATTATTTTAAAAGCTCTAAAACTGCTATGTGCTACACACACACATGCATATTCATTTATACAGGTTTCATTTAATGAAAAAGTATCCTTGAATTGGTAAACTGCTCTTTAGAATGATCCTTGATTTTGCTAAGTCTTAAACATCTATTATGTATTCTTGCAACATACCAGTTTTTAACAACACC
>NW_021889619.1:0-653 GCF_006229205.1 Suricata suricatta
GTGTGACATTCTTTTCACCTTTTTTTGTGGAAGTTTTTCCCAATCTCCATTTATCTACATTTCAGAGATTGGAATCCTTAGTGAATATCTCAAGCTTCTCCAGCATCAATGTCATACTTAGGGACACTCCAAAAAAACATCATAGTCTTTCATCTTCAGCCAATAATTCTTTGTTTTAATATAAGATCTTTCTCTTGACAGCCTAGCACATTAAAGATGCCACCGTCCTTTCATTTGATAATCACAAATATTCAGATCATCCTTGTTGACTTTTGCTTCTTCCCCTACCAAATCCAAGGTGTCATCAAGCTCCATTGATTCAACCTCTATTACATATGTTGTATCTGCACCTCGCCATCACTAATGCTAACATTTAAAAGGTACCAACATGTTGACAACTAATTGAAGAGTTATTTTTTCCATAAACATTGGTAAGTCATTTTCATTAACTAATTTGATACCTTTGTAATACAAAAGAAATAGCCTCTGATAACAATGCTGTTTTATCCCTAGCAGCGCTATTGCTGGGTCATAAGGGAGTTCTATGGATAGTTTTTTGAGGAACCTCCACACTGTTTTCCAGAGTGGCTGCACCAGTTTACGTTCCCACCAACACTGTAGGAGGGTGCCCGTCTCCCCACACCCTTGCCAGC
>NW_021889620.1:0-653 GCF_006229205.1 Suricata suricatta
TCTGGGGACCTGCGGTGTGGTTTAGGACCGGAGGGAGCACCGACAGTCTCGGGAAGGTTAAGGGAAGAGGGCACGTGCCAGCCTCTCCGGAGCCGGCAGGGCCCCCGAGTGAGCCATCATTTCTGCTTCTTCTGGATCGGCAGGTGACACCTTCCGTCTCCCGGACCCTCCCACACCGACGTCTGCCCTGGGCTGACACCACCTGCCCCGCAGTAACCACCAAGGGAGCGTCCGGCCCCAGGATCCTAAGAAGATAAACTTTAAATAATGCTTTTCTTTCCTTCTCCTTTCCTCCCTCCCTCCCTCCTTCCCTTCCTCCATCTTGAGGGCGGGCAGAGGGGCAGAGAGAGCAAGGGAGACAGAGGATCCCAAGCAGGCTCCGCTCCCAGTGCAGAGCCCGACCTGGGGCTCAGTCCCATGACCCTGGGATCATGATCTGAGCCAAAATCAAGAGTCAGATGCTTGACTGACGGGGCCACCAGGAGCCCCTACAATAATGCATTTCTTACGAAAACTAGGAAACTACCACTTTTGTATTTGGGGACGAATATCGCCGTTTCAAAACATACTCACTTTGACACGTGATTTTGTTCGTCAAAAACATCCTTAGTAACACTATGGCTCGAAAACCCTCTGAAATGACGGATCCTGAA
>NW_021889621.1:0-653 GCF_006229205.1 Suricata suricatta
CTTAACCAACTGAGCCCCCCAGGCACTCCCAGATATTATTTTAATCCTCACAACTTTCTAATGAAACAGTAACATCACTCTGTTATGGACAAGGAAACTGGAGGCAAAGAGATTTTAAACAAGGTCACACTGGTAGGAATTGGCAGAAAAAAAACCCCGATTTCAATCTGGAGTGTTTGGGTTCTAGAGTCTGTATTTTAACTAGTCTCCTGTGTCTAGGAAAATAAATAATGGAATAATATATGTAAAGTGCTTAGCATAGTACCTACTGCATATGACGTGCTGGCTATGTGGTTGGTGATGGTGATGGTAACGACTATTACAAAAATGATTATTGTAAAAATTATTATAACGATGATTATATCTCATTGTTGCATTGGCTGGGAGCCGCAGAGCCTTTATATAACAAAGATTTTGTGAGGTTTTTATGAAAGCTGACCTAAAGCACTCAAACCCTTGAGGATATCCATCAAGTTTGAAAAAGGCTAATATTTTTCAAATGCGTGGACCTAAGGCATCAAGAAACTTTCTATCAAATGTTAACTTTTAAAAAACCCCAAACTAATCAGCCAGACATTTTGCCTCTAACTGTCGCAAGCTAAAAAGGAAATTTATTGGGGCGTAAGAACTGAACATTCAGAAGCAGGAATGGC
>NW_021889622.1:0-653 GCF_006229205.1 Suricata suricatta
GACAATGGAAGTGACCAAGTTTGAAGAAGAGAAAGAAAAAAAATTGAAGAAAAGTAAACAGTCTAAGGGATCTGTAGGACACTATCAATTCGAGCAATATATGTGTAGTGAGAATTCCGGAAGGAGAGGAGAGAGAGAGAGAGAAAGGGGCAGAGAGACTATTTGAAAAAACAATGGCTAGAAATTACCCAAGAACATGAATATATACATCCAAGAAGCCCATAGAACTCCAGATTTAAAGAGATAGAGAGACCTACACCCTGACATATTATACTTAAACTTTTGAAAGGCAAAGACAAAGGGAAAATCCTGAAAGCAGCAAGAAAGAAGTGACTAATCATACAGAAAAAAATCCTCGATAGGATTGTCAGTGGATTTCTCATCAAAAACTTTGTGGAGATCAGAAGGCTGATCTATTTAAAGAGCTAAATAATGTCAGTCAAGAATTCCATATTCAACAAAACTGCCCTCCAAAAATGATGGAGAGATTAAGATATTCCCACATAAACAAAAGCTGAGGGAATTTGTTGCCATCAAATCTGCCCTGAAAGAAATGCTATAGAGAGTTCTGCAGAGTGAAATGAAAAAAAACACTAGACAATAGCTTGAGGCCATGTGAAGAAATAAAGATCTCAATTTAAAAAATCATATGA
>NW_021889623.1:0-653 GCF_006229205.1 Suricata suricatta
TGGGGGGTGGGGGGTGAGCCAGGGGCTGGGGGATGGGGCGGGGGAAGGGTGCTGTGAGACCTGCGCTCCGGAGGCAGAGGTTCATGAGCAAAGCCACGGAGTACTCCAGGGTATAGTCGGACAGGCAGTCGGGGTCCTTCAGGATATCAATCAGCCAGAAGATGAGGCCGTCTCGAATCATCGCTGTCTGCAGCGGCCGCCTAGGAAGCAAAGGCCTACAGGTCAACTAAAGCGGTCGAGAAACCTTCCCCGCACCAGTACGTGGTGACGTGCATGCCGATCAGAACTAACTGTGCGGAACGGGCAGACTGAAGGGCATTCTGTTGTTAGCCCCGCACGGCTGAAACACCAATTCCTTTGCCTTTCGAGGGTGCTGCTAAGGGTTCAACAGAGATGAGGCTGGCAGGAGGCCGCCTCCTTTGCAAGTTTCTTTTTCAATATCTACAATTAGCAGAGTGTTACTTCCAATATTTCCTAAATATTTATTGACAGCTTTGGGTCGACCTGAGCCAGCAGACAGCATAGGAACAGTGCATCATCGCTAAATAGGTTTTCAGTAAACTAGTCCAGCGAGGCCCTGGAGCTGTGTGAAAATCAAGAAAAGCAAACCACCAGCTCAATCCCATTTTGATTCAGGGCTCTATAAACTAAGG
>NW_021889624.1:0-1425 GCF_006229205.1 Suricata suricatta
CACTTATTCAGTCTTGATCTTTCACAGATGCCTGGAAACTACTGATCTATTTAGCATTTCTATCATTCTGCCTCTTCCCTGAGGTCATACATCAACAGAGAATACACTATGTATCATTTTCAGAATGGCTTTTCTACTGAAAAATATGCATGTTACCTTCTCCCATGTCTTCACACTGCAGTGTTTTTCATTGGTGTATTGTGTTCATTTCCCGGCTGTTAAGTCTTGGTTATACATACACCCACTGAAGGACACGTTCGTTTCTGCCAGTTTGGGGCCCTCATGATAAAGCTGCTATAAATATTAGTGTGCTGTTTGGGTGTGGGCACAAGTTTTCAGTCCAGATGGGTAAATATCTAGAAGTACAATTAGTATGAGAAAAGACTATGTTTACATTGTGAGAAACCTTCTGGACTGTCTTCTAAAGTATCTGTGTCATATTCTTTCCCACTAGAGGTCCTCGTGGTTCTGCAGGCTGGTCAGCAAAATGTTTTCTGAGTTTTTCTACATGTTAGCGTTATCTTAACGTGCAGTAGGAAATGGTAACTCGTGTAATTTGCTTTTCCCTAAAAGTGAGTGATGTTGAGGATGTTTTTGTTCATATGAATTTACTATCTAAGTTCTATACTGGTATCTCTCTTCAGATATCTACTCATTTTTACTTTTTTTTTTTTTTACTTTCTTATTAGGATTTATGAGTCTTTACCATACTTGCCATACAAATCGGTTTCTCTAATAGGTATTATGCAAAGATCTCCTTGTCTGCAGAAGTCTTTTCATTCTCTTAGCAGGATCTTCTGCAGCGTAACAGTTTTGATGAAAGTTGCCATTATCAAGGTTTTTCTTTGATAGATCATGCTTTTTGTGTTGCATACAAAAAGTTACCTCTATATCTAAGTTTAAGTAGATATTTTCATTTCTAGGATTTTGTAAGTTTGCATTTTATTTTTAGGTTTATGTAAGTTCTTGTGTGTGGTGGAATTTGTTCCCTTTTCTACGTAGTCGAACGTGGCTGTAGTTGTTACAAGAATATCCTCCATTAAACTGCTGGGGCCCCGACGGCAAAGGTCAGGTGACCATATGTGAGTGGGTCTATTGTTCAGGCCCTCAGTTCTGCTCCCTTTATCTATGTGTCTATTCTGTCGCCACTGTCATTCTCTAATCATGATGTACCTTTGGGTTAATATTTGGAATTAGCTGAGGGGGGTGAGAACTGCTCGACTTTTCCTTCCTACATGTGTAGGTTATTCTAACTTTAAAGACGGTTTTAAAAATCTACAAAATACCTTGCTGGGATTTTGATTCAGATTTATCTCCTGATAACCTTAGGAAGACGTATCACCTGAACAATACTGAGCTTGCCGATCGTGAACATGATTTATGAAGACTCTCTTTGAGGGGCACCTGGGTGGCTCAGCCAATTAA
>NW_021889625.1:0-653 GCF_006229205.1 Suricata suricatta
TCAGAAACGTTAAATTATCCAAGACCACTCAGCATGTTATGAAAGCAACTGAAAAGATTTATAGAACACACTACTCTGTACTAGGGTTTATATTACCTGCCTTTTATGATTTATTCATAATCTTCACAACATTCCTAAAAGGTTTTTCTGTATTTTATATGAAACAAATGAACTAAGAGAATGACTTACCAGAACTACTCCACAGTAAATGGTTGTACTGAATTTGAGCCCAGGTCTGTCTAATTCCAAAGTACATGCATAAACTTACCCCACATCACGTATGGTTCTCTGAGTAGAGTTGGATCTTTCCTAGAACGCACATGTTAGCCTTCCGGGCCAGGCTCCAGTGCAGACCATCTACAGAGAAGTTGGCACTGTGTCCTCCCAAGGAGCTCAGAAACCCCTCTAAGGAGCTAGCAGCAAGATGGCGACTAGGAAGCGAGGCTGAGAGACTCCTGGGTGCCGGCAAGAAGCACGCCCTTTAAGAGCATCAGCGGAAGAGTTAGCAGCTGTGAGAACAGGACAAAGAAATTCGCCCTCTGAAATCTCTTTGAGTCCCAACACCTGGTTGGAAGCAAATTCTTTAGTCAGAATTTGTCGTAGTGATAACTATATGATTTATTTTCAATTCAAGCTTTTCTTGCAGTAAGGAT
>NW_021889626.1:0-653 GCF_006229205.1 Suricata suricatta
TTATTTTATTTTGTTTTGTTTTATTTTAATTTCCTATTGTTTGAGCAGAAATGAAAGTCCTGAATTGCACTTTATTTTCAAAGATGCACAGAGCAAGAAAACAAGTGACCATCATTTTGTTGATTTTGTTTTCTGACTTCCAAAAGGGGACATTTTATTTGTTGCATGGTTTGAGAAGGGAGGAGAAAATCAGAATTGTCCTAGAAATTTTGGGATGTGTGGTTCCCATATCAATATTAGACCCTACTTTATAAGTGCCCACTAGTAGTACTGAGCAGGGCCTGGGGGTGGACAGTGGAGCATCCCTCCTAAAATAAAGGGATCTTTTTGGGAAGTCATTGGTATGAAAATTGAAATGTTAGTTTGTGCATAAATCTGGGACCTAGAAAATCATGATACGAATTTCTACCTTTGTTCTTGGTTGAAACAATAAAAATTTATCTTATAAGAATATTTTTTATATTCCTTCCTAATTAACAAATACCATTTACCAAAGGTTTACTATGACTCAGAGGCTATGATGAGCATTTTATATATACTTCTTACTATAAGGCCTTTATTTATATAAAACAAATGACAGTTTTACAGATGCAGAAGCAGATTAGGAGAGATAAAGTAATTTTCCATAAATTTCTCAGCTAATATGTGACAGA
>NW_021889627.1:0-653 GCF_006229205.1 Suricata suricatta
TGGGAGAGAGGGCAAACCATTCCTTAGGACGGAGGCCTGGGCTGCGCCCACACCGCACCTGGGAGCAGAGTGTAGAAGGAGAACCCCAGCAATGAGGAGGGCAGCCATTATGTCCCCAGAAAATTACACAACCTCTGTTCTTTTGGAGGCAAACCCTTTCCCGGCCTCTTACGTCCTGAGAGTGGCTGACCCTGTAGAAACTTCCCACTGTACACACACCGTGCTCAGGGAACCTCGTGGCCACAAATCCCAGCCACCCTCGACACCCATTTTAACTTCGAAGGCCAGGGGAGGAGGCCCAGACACAGGAGATGCCGCATTGCCCCATCGATTCAACGACTAGAGAAGTTTTATTTCTGGTCTCCTCTGGAGCGTTCTATTCCGGTAGAATGTTAAAACACCAAGAAATCAGGATCACTGCCTTCTAAAACATGATAAGATCAAATGTGATAGTACAGTGTGACCAGCAGATATCAGAATCCTGAATCACTTGGGAAAAACAGTATACATTTAGTCTACGCTTCTACTACAACTCCAAAATCACGAAGTCAATAAACAAGAACTGCCAAGAATAGAAAAGTGTTTGTTAGGATAATGGGGTTCTAATCTTTTTCTCTTCTGGTGTTTTCCTTTTGATGGGTTTATTTTGGGGG
>NW_021889628.1:0-653 GCF_006229205.1 Suricata suricatta
ATAAAAGCAGAAATGTGGACAACTTCTGAGCCAAACTCTTAAAAGAGAGGGAGTGTACTTTCCTCTCCTCTCCTCCCCTTCCTCCTGGCTAGGATGTCAATGTAACGTATGCAGGGTCCCATCAGAGTAACCACCTCAGCCCACAGATGGAAACTGGGTTGAGGGAGCAAAGCATCAACATGGAGCGCACCAATGTCCCTGAAACGGTGGGGCCATCCTCTTAAAGCCAAATTTCTATTTTCTCTAAGCCATTATCTGTTTTGTTAGGGCAAGCATGCATATCTTAACAAACATACAAATTCTAAATTTAAAAATAAAACAAAACAGGTTGCGGGTGCCTGAGTGGCTCAGTTCGTGGAGTGTACAACTCTTGGCTCTCAGGGCTATGAGTTTAAGTCCCAAGTTTGGTGCAGCAATTACTTAAAAATAAAATCTTAAAGAAAGAAAAATGAGCACTGTATTGCAACTTCTCAGAAACTATGAAAGTATTTTAGAAAAGAATGTCATCAGTTTGTCCCAGAGTCCTGGGTAAGTGAAGTGCTGTTTTTAATGAAGAATGCTTAGGATCAAATGACAAAGGCCAAATTCATATAATCAAGAGAACTAAAATCCTCAAGCTTGGTGTCAGCTCGACTCACCTTCTGGCTTTCTAC
>NW_021889629.1:0-653 GCF_006229205.1 Suricata suricatta
AGGCAGGAAGATCCCACATGGTTGGTCTCTGACAGGGACAAACAGGAGGAAGAAGAGGTAGGGAGCATGTGGAGGGGGCCTCTGGGAAGGGAGGACCGGGAAGACAGTAATGGGGAAGCCAGCATGAGAGAGAGGGGAGGCACCAGAGGAATGGGCTAGGGAAGGGTCTCAAAGGCAGAGGCCAGCCTGAGTTGGGGGGACACGAGGAGGAGCTGGCCCAGGGGAGACAGAGCCTGCCCCGCCGTGTGCCCCTGCCACTTGGGGAGCAGGCCAGAGCTCCTGCCTGGGGGCTCCCTGGGGGCCAGGAAAGGCCATCCTGCTCCTGAGCTAGAGCCCAGGCAGGCCAGCGGGCACAGGGGTGGACAGGCCTAAGATCACTGAAAGGCAGAGTGGCCAGAGGAAGACAGGGAAACCAGAGTCCCCACTCCCCCAAACGGCCTCCTTCCCTGTTGGGAGCTGCCGAGTTTTGGCCGCCTCAGGCAAGGGCATATCCCTGTCCAGGGAGCGACCAAAAAACCAAGATTTACATCTGGAGGCCAGGAGAGTGCATTTCCTGGTCCAGGAATCGGAGACAGTCAGACTGGGCCAGACGAGAAGAGCCAAAGTGAACAAAAGATCAACCGCCTTCGGGCTTATGCAGCGCTAATCTTCCC
>NW_021889630.1:0-653 GCF_006229205.1 Suricata suricatta
TCCCCTGCTCATATGTACTCTCTCTCAAAATAAATAAATGAACATTAAGAAATAAAATAAAATATCTGAAGAGGGAGAAAGAAGGGAGGGGAACTGAGACAGAAAACCGTGAATGCTATAAGGAACATGGAGGGGTCACTGATACCCGTCTCATAGGCTCTGAAAAAATTATCAACCTGTATTTAGAGGTAGACGAGACTAGCAAGGAGGAGTTTCTACATAAATAGTTATTCTGATTGTGTCTGTACTGCCACACGGCAGTTCATATTTACAGGTGACAGGGCCCATGGACACGGGCTAGTCCGGAGTCCCGCGCAGGGAGCCATCAGGGTCTTCCCCGCCCCCCGCCCCCCGCTTCCCCCCCTCCCTCATGGTTCGGTCTGCAGCTGGGCAAGTGTGATCTTCATCTCACTCTGAACCTGACGCGACACCGGAAGCCACGCAGTAGGGCTCTCTCTATAAGGCTGCCTCTGGGACCGTTGGCGGAGGAAGCCATTTTTCTCGGGATGTCTCACCAGAGGTGCCAATATTATATTTTTCCGTCAAGACAGAGAGCTAACGCTTATCAATGCGCTCTTTACCTCTTAGTTTGGGGTCTCATGATTGAAACACAATCAAGTCCACAGTGAGTCCTTCGTCCATCAAACTGTCAG
>NW_021889631.1:0-653 GCF_006229205.1 Suricata suricatta
GGGCTCCTATACTCACCTTTATTCAACATGGTACTGGAGGCCCTACTCAGTGAAATAAGCCAAGAAAAAGAAACAAAATGCAAAACGATTAGAAAGAAAGAAAACTCTAATTACTTAGAGATAACATGGTTATGTACATAGAAACCCAAAAGAAGTTATAAAACTATTAGAATTAATGAGTGAACCTCATAAGGTCTCTGTAAGAGAGCAGGATACAAACCGTGATTGTATTTCTATTTACTTTCAACAAAGATTTAGAAAATGAAAATCTTTTAATTATGTTATTTATAATAGCATATTTTTAACCCTAGGAATAAATCTAACAAAATCTGTGCGAGATGTCTGGGCTAAAAACTTTAAATATTATTGAAATAGTGTAGACACTAATAAATGGAGAGACAGACTATGTTCATGGAACACACGACCCTATATTTAAAGATATCTATTCTCCCCGAATGGACCCCAAAATTCATCACAATCCCATCAGTATTCCAGCAAAATTCCTGCAGGATTTTGTTTTTAGAAACTGACGGGCTGATTCTAGAATTCATATGGAAATTCTAGGTAATCTTGAAGGACAAAACACTATCAGACATAAAGACTCATCATAAAGTAACAAAAATTAAGACAGTGATACCAATGAAATGGGAAAA
>NW_021889632.1:0-653 GCF_006229205.1 Suricata suricatta
AATTTTGTTTTGCTTGTGCATTTTCATAGTATATATACTCTTTCCATCCTTTTATTTTTAAGCTAGATATGTCTGTATGTTTATAATCAATTACCCGTGTACAGTATTTAGTTGGGTCTTGCTTTAAAGGACAGAAAATCTTTTCTTTTAACTGGTACATTTAAACCATGCCTTTTTATTTGAATATTGATAACCAAGTTAAATGTATCATCTTTTGAATTCCTTGTCAACATTCATATCTGAGTCTATTTCTGAAGATAACTATGTATCTTGGAAGATTATTGTTTTATCCTATCTTTTACATGGTTCATATATATTTTTTTCAAACTGACAGCCAGATATCTGTGTAGGAAAGTAGAGATTGAGGGAAATATACATTACTTTTACCTGGAAATACAGGTAAAAGTACTTCTTTACTTCTTGTGGACCTCAAGGGTGTGGATTCCAGATAATCCTCTCAAGTTATTTTTTTTAATAATTAATTATATTTTTTAAAAATTAACAAATGAGAAAAAAATTTTATATATACATACTCCCAAATTTATCATTTCCTCTGTTGCTCATTCCTATATATAGATCCACTTTTCTATCTGGGTTCATTTTTCTATTACTAAAAAATAATTTAATATTTCTTACAATAATGATCTATCTCT
>NW_021889633.1:0-653 GCF_006229205.1 Suricata suricatta
TGTTAGGTCTTATATTTCTTGGTTCTCAGGGACCAGCTATGGGTCTGTTATGAGAAATTTCTTATTTCTTAACTCAGTGATCTCAGGGTCCCGTTTTTCCAGTCATCTCATCTGCAGGGATGGCGTTAGTTTGTGTCCTGCAGTATACAAAGTCTTGCTCTCACGGGTAGAATTCAGTACATAGTGAACGAGTCCTTCATAACCTGTGAAGAAAATGATGCTGCCATGACCCCTTCCTGGACTTGTGTCACTGTTGTGGGTGTGGTAGTGAGATCACACATTGGCTGTCTGGTGCCCAGCCACTGGAGAGGAACTGATCCTGGCGGTTTTGAGATGAGGCTCAGACTGGGGCTCATGTGAAGAGAAAACTAGGATTGACAAGTGAAATCTGTGGGCAAGGAAGGAGCTGGTACTGTGTGTGTCCAGAATATTCTGTTCCCTATCTATTGGCTTCCTGGGAATGGCTTGACCTTGTGGCTTTGATTTTAATCTCCCACCAGGTATAAGGATCATTTATTTATTTTATTTATTTATTTATTTATTTTTATAAACAAGTGCTGTAGCTCCAGTCTGGTAGGAAGATCCATGACCCTGCCTTGCAATGTCTGCGAAGATTTAGGAAGATGATTGCGTTTGAGGTTTTAGGGGTTTGG
>NW_021889634.1:0-653 GCF_006229205.1 Suricata suricatta
GCATGAGCAGGGGAGGAGCAGAGAGAAGAGAGGGAGGGAGAGAGAAAATCCCAAGCTTATATCATTCATATCCTTTTTCATTACATACATATATATTTAGGACTGGATGGTTAACACTCTTTAGAAAATAACATTAGATCTGAACTACATACAAGGTTTGGTTTTTACAAAACATTGCAGAGCCTGATTCAGGGCTCAAACTGATGAACCATGAGACCATGACCAGAGCCGAAATCAAGAGTTGGATGCTTACCCGACTGAGCCACCCAGGCGCCCTTAGAACAGATTCTTTTTTAAACTAGATTTAAACAAGGAGTCATGACTTTCATCCTTAATTATAAAATAATTTATTTACAATAGTCAATCAAGAAAAGAATCTGCACAAGAAGAGGAACCAACAAAATCTAGCAGGGCTACTACCCAAGCATAGGTAGAAACAGCACATTTTAGTCCCTGAAAAGGCATGGAAGCAGGTGATGGTCCCAGAGCAAAGAAGATAGAAAAAAATTAAAAACCCATGAATACCATCTGAAAAACCAGGTTTAAAACCATTTTTAAAAATACTTCAAAATGGGTGGTTAGGCACAGACTACTTATAGGTATAAGACCTACATAGTATGAGTATATTAAAAAACAGAGACAAGCAGCTGAGC
>NW_021889635.1:0-1425 GCF_006229205.1 Suricata suricatta
TTTGGATTGACTTTGTCCACTGGCACTTTTGGGCCTTTGTATATGCTATATTCTGTGCTTAGAATATTTCACTTTCCTTCCCTCAACTCACCAATATCTTGCATGGGGCAAGGGGCATGGGACTTGCCCATGGCTACAAATATTGGAAGACTCTCCTGTAACCGCATGGTTGGTCAGGGTTTCATTTGGCTTGAACAGTAATAAGCTCAGCAGTAGACGGGCCATGGCTGGCAGAGTGAGTCAGAGATGCCATCCGGGACCCCAGCTTTCTCATCTTCCTGCTTTGTCATGCAGCTTCCATCCTTATGGTTGCAAAATGGCTGCTTTACCTCCAGGCATCACGTCAGCAGGCATGGAAGCCGAGGAGGACAGAGTGTACAGGTACAATATGCCTTCCTTTAACTGGTCAGAACCATGTCAGGAGTACTTTTATTCTAGTAAAGGAAGGCAGATGAGAAACAGGAAACAAAATAAATAAGCTGTATAGTATTGTAGAAAGTGGCATTTGCCATGGAAAATACAGAGCCAGTAAAGAGGTTTGGGGCATACACTTGGTGGGGTGGTGGCCAGGCTTGGTCTCCCTGAGATGGTGACATTTGTACGAAGACTTGAAGATGAGGGGGCCAGCCAGTGTATCGGAGGGAAAAGGATCATCTCCAGGTAGAGGGAATGGCCAGTGCAGAGGTTCTGAGGCAGGAACCTTCTCTGTTTACACAAGAACAAGGAGGGACTGTGTGGCTGGAAGAGAGTGGGAAGGAGTTGAAGGTGATTACGTCATCATGGGAGGAGCAGGTGTTGGGGGTCAGAAGCTTGGTTTTGACAATGTTATGCCTGAGCCACTCAGGAGCAGAGCTGGCATTTGGACCCCAGGCCTCCTAGCCCTTCCCATTTAGCCACGTCCGCTGGTCAGGCAACAGGAAGGCCCGGGGCACGAACCTGCAGGGGTGTAGGAGAGGCTCTGGCTTTATGTGGACGGACTCTTTGGCAGCCACCTAGGCTGCGAGCAGAAGTGCTTTGGGTTGGGTGGTTTCCTATGTGATCACTGTCTTTGTCACAAGCAGTAGCGGAGGCCTGCACATTACCTCATCCTTATGAGGAACAAGGGAATGCTTTGGAGTCAGGCAGAGAACTTGATTCCTGTCCTGGCTCTGCTGCTTATTAGCTGAGTCCCTTTGGGTGAGTGTTTAACATCTCTGACCCTCACTTTCTTAATCTGTAAAATGGACGTGCTCATGGTATCCCTCCTTTAGGGTATGGAGGATTAAATGATCTAATGAATGCACGTGGCTTAGCATGGTACCGTCCATAGGGACAGTCATGACAGTGGAATGGGAGGTCCCAAAGGAAGTCACAGAAAAGATGGCGCTACTGAAGGGAAGTGAATGTCCTCCCCCATCATCATGGGGTGCCGGGTGCATGAAGAGC
>NW_021889636.1:0-653 GCF_006229205.1 Suricata suricatta
ATTCAATCAATGTGATACATCACATTCACAAAAGAAAAGATAAAAACCATATGATCCTGTCAATAGATGCAGAAAAAGCATCAAAGCAATTTATGAAAAACCCACAGCTAATATCATCCTCAATGGGAAAAAACGGAGAGCTTTCCCCCTGAAATCAGGAACCTGACAGGGATGTCCACTCTTACTATTGTTGTTTCACATAGTGTGATAAGTCCTAGCCTCAGGACTCAGACAACGAAAGGAAATAAAAGGCATCAGAATTAGCAAAGATGAAGTTAAACCTTCGCTTTTTTCAGATGGAATGATACTCTACCTGGAAAACCTGACAGACTTCACCTGAAGCCTACTAGAACTGCTCCATGAATTCAGCAAAGTCACAGGGTACAAAATCAAAGTACAGAAATAGGTTGCATTTTTATACACCACTAATGAAGCAACAGAAAGAGAAATCAAGAAACTGATCCCATTCACAATTGCATAAATAACCACAAAATACTTAGGAATAAACATAACCAAAGCTGTAAAAGATCTGTATGATGAAAACTATAGAAAAGTTATGATTGAAGACACAAAGAAATGGAAAAACATCCGATACTCATGGATCCTAAGAATAAATACTGTTAACATGTCAATACTCCCCAAAGCAATCTACA
>NW_021889637.1:0-653 GCF_006229205.1 Suricata suricatta
GAGTGGCAAAGAGGAAATGAATAAATTTTTTGCAAATATGCCATGTTTCCCAAATCAACTGTTATGTTGGTGAGAAATTCATATAAATTTAACATTAAAATTTTTTTAACATTTATTTATTTTCTGAGAGATAGAGAGAGACAGATCATGAGCAGGGGAAGAGGAGAGAGAGAGAGGGACACACAGAATCCAAAGCAGGCTCCAGGCTCTGAGCTGCCAGCACAGAGCCCAACATGGGTCTTGAACCCACAACCTGTGAGATCATGACCTGAGCCGAAGTCCGATGCTCAACCGACTGAGCCACCCCAGCACCCCTACATTTAACATTTATAAACCTGTTATACAACATATAATACACCGGAATTTTTAAGCACATCATCTCTGGTAGACACAAGCCCAATGTGGGAAGAATAGGGTGTCATTTACTTCTTTCGGTAAAGAAGCTTCTGGTAAAAAAGCTCTCACATGACATAGTTTAGTTTAGTTGACTTGGTGGTGGCTCCAGGTCAAAGGTCTATCAAGACATTGTTTCACCATTATTAGAATCAACAACATTGCCAATATTATAAAGTTTATTTACAATTTAGAAAATATTTGCACCTGCTAATTTATCCCTATGTGTGTTTATGTGTGTATACAGGTGGGTGAATGGT
>NW_021889638.1:0-653 GCF_006229205.1 Suricata suricatta
TTTTTTCTTAACATAGTAATTTTAATATTATTCCATATCAGAATATACAGAGCTACCTAATTTTTCTTAATAGCATATTTTGTTGTGTGGTTCTGTTGTAATGTATTGAATCACTGGCCTTTAATGGACATTTACATAGTTTCCAGTCCTTCCTTATTACATACAATGTTAATACATAATGGGCATTGTAAATGGATTAGTATACTTGTAATACAAATTTATAGATGTGATATATCTGTTAAATGGCAAGTAAATTTTTAATTTTGATAGATACTGCCAAATATCCTTCAAAGTGTTTATACCCCTTTGTATTCTGACCTACAGTACCCCAAAATGCTTTTTTCCTTATACCACCTGCCAATAACATTTATTATCAAGCCTTTTGATCCTTCCAAAAAGAATACTTTACTGTGGTTTAAATTGTGTTGGTGTTATGAAAAAATATATATATATTTATTTTCACATATTTAAAAGATTTTGTTGCTTCCCTTTTTATCAATTATCTGTTCATAATTTTGGCCTGGTTTTCTACTTCTCTCAAAGTTAATATGTTAGCATCAATAAACCCATTGCTATATGTCTTGTCAAGTTTTTAATTTGTTATTTTTCTGTCAATTTTTATTTTTTAACCATTGTTTCATCTTTTAAACTCC
>NW_021889639.1:0-653 GCF_006229205.1 Suricata suricatta
GTTTGTCTTTAAGAGCCGCTACCTAATGTTTGTAAGAAGTAGGCGCATGGTTAAAAAATGCTTTTCAGAAAAAGCAGAGACGTTACAAAGTCGCAAACAAAAATGACTAATAAACTAAATAAGCAAGTGTAGCTTTGTAAGTAATGAAAATGCAAATTGAACCAAGAACAGAGTTCTGTTTTCGTCTATCAGATTAGCCGAGATTAAAAAGGATAATGCTCGGTGCTTTCAGGTGAGGGGAGACTGGCACCCTGTAATCTGCCGGGGAGGCCGCGCCGGGGAGCGCTCAGACGCCTGCCTCCTCGTCCTGGAGGAGGTAGGAGGAGACCCTGGAGCTGGGGGGCGGGAGCTCCTCCCGAGGGGCGGGGCGCGGTGCTTGACCCCGAGGAGCTGCGGGCCCCACCCACGCCCAGCCTGGGGGTTTCAACCAGTTGTGGTCCAGTGAGGTCCTTGCTGGCTGAAACCTGAGTGCCCAAGAAGTGCTTCTTCAGAGAGGGGAAAGTGGGGGCGCCTGGGGGCTCAGTCGGTTGAGCATCTGACTTCTGCTCAGGTCATGATCTCACAGTTCGTGGGTTCGAGCCCCACGTCGGGCTCTGTGCTGACAGCTCAGAGCCTGGAGCCTGCTTCAGATTCTGTGTCTCCCTCTCTCTCTG
>NW_021889640.1:0-653 GCF_006229205.1 Suricata suricatta
TCTTTCACGTTTTATAATGCTGGAATATGATAAAGAAAACCAAAAATAGCAGATGACACTCAATTTATTTACAGTTTGTTAAAAATACTTTAATATTTATTCATCTTTGAGAGAGAGAGAGAGAGTGAGTGAGCAGACAAGGGGCAGGGAGACAGGGAAAAACAGAGTCTGAGGCAGGCTCCAGGCTGAGCCCAATACTGCACTCAAACCCACAAACCTTGAGATCACAACCTGAGCTGAAGTGGACACTTAACTGACCGAGCCACCCAGGCATCACTATTTATAAGTCTTTTTCTTTGGTATAATACTTTGACCTGTAACAGTCAGAAAATCATTTCTATTAAAATTACATTGGGCTTGGGGCGCCTAGGTGGCTTGGTCGGTTAAGCGTCTGCTTCGGCTCAGGTCATGATCTCGCAGTTCGTGGCTTCAGGCCCCGCGTCAGGCACTGTGCTGACAGCTCAGAGCCTGGAGCCTGCTTCAGATTCTGTGTCTCCCTCTACGTCTGCCCCTCCCCCACTCATACTCTGTGTCTCTCTCCCTCTCAAAAAATAAACATTTAATTTTTTAAAATATTTTACTTATTTTTGATAAAGAGAGAGACAGCATGAGAGGGGGAGGGGCAGAGAGAGAAGGAGACACAGAACCGGAAG
>NW_021889641.1:0-653 GCF_006229205.1 Suricata suricatta
ATCTGAAGCAGGCTCCAGGCTCTGAGCTGTCAGCACAGAGCCCTATGCGGGGCTCGAACCCACAGACTGCGAGATCATGACCTGAGCTGAAGTTGGACGCTGAACCGACTGAGCCCCCGAGGCGCCCTGCCACTGCACTACTTTAAAATACCACTGACTTTATGAGAGATAACGGTTCTAGTTTTTCCAAATACTTGCCAAAACTTGTAATTTCCTGTCTTATTTTTAATTTCAGCTTTCCTAGTGGGCATGACATGTATCAAATTGTAGTTCGGAGTTGCATTTCTTTAACGACTAATGATGTCAAACATCTCAGTGATTGTTGACCATTTGCACGTTTTCTTTCCAGAAATGTCTATGTAAATGCTTTGTCCAGTTTTCAAGTGGGTCATTTGTCTTTCTGTTCTCCAGGGGCTGGTGTCTTATTCCTCCTCTGGAGAGACGTCCCTTGTCAATTTGCAAATATTTTCTTTCATCCGGTGGGTTGTCTTTTTCACTCTGTTGATGTCTGTTGAAGAACAAAAATCTATTTTGGTGAAACCCAATTTAAAGGTTTATTTTTATGTCGTTTGAGCTTTTGGTATTGGTATTGAATCTAAAAAACTATTGCCTAATTCAAGGTCACCCAAACTCATTCTTGTGGTTTCTTGAAA
>NW_021889642.1:0-653 GCF_006229205.1 Suricata suricatta
CAAATTATTATGTACTTCACGTAAGACTAACAAACATCTTCCCCTTCTTCCTGCTTCCAGTAAAATGAATGAACATATATGTGACATCTAAACAAGGAGACAATCTCATCCTCCAGGCTCAATAATTATTTTTAGCTGGGACAGTAACCTAAACCAAGACTACAGAGATCTCAGGCACTGTTGAGAAATAATTGTTTTATCCTACTAATGTTAAATTTGCAGGATATGAGCTAGTGACTCCTTTTGAAACTTTTGCAGCAAAGTGAATAGAGCTTTCCTGAATGTAAAACCAAATAAATGTGAGCAGAAATAGAGAAATAATAATCCTGACAATATTGACTATACCCCTAATTCAACCCATAACTGGGGTAGAGTCATCCTTTTGTATCCAGTAGTTTATGTCAATACATTAACTTCATTACTTCAGCTACTATGAGTTGAGATTGGAAGACTCAGGACTATTGTAGTTTTTTCCTGTTTGTAGTTAGACAATGTCAGCTCTAAACCATGTTGTAAAAAGATTAACTGGTTCTTTCGGTAAGGAACAATGAAATCAGAGGCAGTCCCAAGCATCAATTAATAAATGATTAAAATGTTAATTTAGTCCACATATATATTGTGTAACCTTGTTTTAGAAATTCATATCACTTAAT
>NW_021889643.1:0-653 GCF_006229205.1 Suricata suricatta
ACAAAGGGCAGGCTCCAAGGTCAGGCCCTGCCCCCTCCCTTGCCTCCTGCACCCCCCACCTCAGCCCTAAGGGGAGGCCAGAGATGGGAGACCCTTTGGGAGAAGCTGCTCGGGCCTGCAGTGCCCAAGAATGGCCACTGGGTGTCACCACGGTCCCCGGGCTTTGCAAAGCCTGGCAGTGCCCAGCTCCCCGCGGGGCAGGCCAGGAGCAGCTCACCTTCTCATACATGGCTGACTTTCGGGAGTAGACCTCAAAGTTGGTTCGGACCCAGTTCTGAGCCAGCTGGAAAGCCACTTCCTGGGCCCGAGGTGACGGAGACGCGGCCAGACCTAGACCCCCAGCCCCAGGCAGGCCGCTGAACCACCTGAGTGCCCCTCCCAGAGGGAGCACAGGCCTGAGCCTTACTCTCCTCCAGGAGAGGCCCGGGCCTGAAGGCCTGCATCCTGAAACCGCGTGAAAGCCAGCGTGCTCTTTACCCAGGGCCTGGGTGTGGAGGGAGGAAGGGGGCCGGGGTCCCTGGGCAGGTGGGGGCGGACATAATGTCTGAGTGGGAAGCCACCAGAACAGAAGAGCCAGAGGAAGACCTCCCCTCCTCTGTCCACACCTCCCCAGTGTCAGGGGGCCGACCCTCTCGATGCAGGGGGGTCAGGCG
>NW_021889644.1:0-653 GCF_006229205.1 Suricata suricatta
GGTCACAGAAGAAATGATTAATTGTGTTAGACCCACAAAAGGGCAGAGAGAAAATCTGGCATGTTTGCCCAATTACAACTAGAACAACACGGATCCAGGAGACGGTCACCAGCTGGACACAGACCTTGTGGTTCATGACTAGAGGGTAGTGCAGAGGGTTACAAATGGCCACGTAGCGGTCATAGGCCATCACTGTCAGAAGAAAACATTCTGTGCTTCCAAATGTAATGAATAAACACATTTGTGCAGCACAGGCAAAGAAAGAAATGTTTCCTTTCTGGGTCAATAGTCCATGAGCATTCTAGGCATGGTGACTGTTACATAACAGATTTCTATGAAGGAGAAATTGCTAAGAAAAAAATACATGGGGGTCTGGAGAGCAGAGTCAATTCTTGTTATCAATATTATGATGCTGTTACACATCAGGATAGTTAGGTAGATGGCTAAAAATATCCCAAAAAGGATCCAGTGTAGATTGGGAATATCGGAAAACCCCAAGAGAACAAACTCCACCAGTGTAGTAATATTGGAAATTTCTGTTTTAATTGATTCTCCATCTGCAGACATAGTAAATTAATGATGGTTAACACATTAGCATTTTTAAACCACATTTTCCACTATTGTTAACTCAAATAGATGCATTAATGTATTTA
>NW_021889645.1:0-653 GCF_006229205.1 Suricata suricatta
CACTGTGAGGGAGCGCGAACAGCGCAGTCTTCCTTTCCGGAAAGGTTACAGTCTGGCTAAACTGGCAGGATGCATAACACCGTACATTCTGAACAGCGGTGTGTTAGGTGCACCGTCCCCCCTTTGCAAGGCGGCACAGCTAGGCACGTGTGACAATGAGAAAACCACACGGGCCGTAGCAAGAAGCCGCAAACTCCTGTTCCGCCGATTCTGGAGTTTTAGGACTCCTTCTGGAAGGGTCACTCTGGGAGGCCGCACGCGGCTCACAGAGGTTTGCTCGGGCCTCTTCCTCCCGGGCCGGCTCCTCCTGTCATGCCCGTAAGCGGCTCCTTCCTCCAGGCCAGAACGCCGGCAGCCCCACGGCCTCCCTGACGAGGCCTCTGCTGCCCTGTCCTGCCCGCAGGTGGGCCCGGACCCCAGCGGCCTCCCGCTCCGGCTCCCGGGCTCTGGGCTTCCCCTCCAGCTTTGGGGTCCTCCAGCGAGTTTTAAATTTTCCTTCGAAACTTTGTGTCCTGCAGTGGAGCTGGTTGGCTGGTGCCCCCCCCCCCAAAACTCCATGTCCATTCCAAACCTCAGAATGTGACCTTTTGGAATAAGGGGTTTTGCAGATGTAGTTAAGGATCTCCAGACAACATTATCATGAATTTAGGGGG
>NW_021889646.1:0-1425 GCF_006229205.1 Suricata suricatta
AGCAAGCCATTTGCTTCATTAACTTTTAGAAAAATAAATCCATTTCTCTAGTGTGTTAAAAAGGCAATTTTACTAACCATTAAGTGATCATATGTATTTAGGTCAATTTTTATAAAATGTTTATTTATTTATTTGGGGTGAGTGAGAAAGAGAGAGGGAAAGAGAGAGAATGCATGGGCATACATTTGTGCACAAATGGAAGAGGGGCAGAGAGGGAGAAAGAGAATCCCAAGCAGGCTCACTGGCAGTCAGCACAGTGCCTGACATAGGGCTGGAACTCACCCACTGTGAGATCATAACCTGAGCCGAAATCAAGAGTCAGATGTTTAACCAACTGAGCCACCCAGGTGCCCCTGTTTAGATCTGCTCTGATAACTGGTAATTTTTTCCAGTTATCATTTAATATACTCCTTCTTCAATACTCAACTGTTTTAATTACTATCTTTTAACTTGACAAGACAGTTTCTCTCTCATTACCCTCTTTCCAGAATTTTCCAGGCTCTTTTAATACATTTCTATTTCTAGGTAAACTTTAAAATTATTTTGCAAATTAATAAAATGAATAAACTTTCCTTGAAATAATATTTAACTGAGATATCATCAAATTTATAGACTTCTTTAGGGATAATATGTTTACAAATTTTGCCTTCCTTAAATTAGTTTAAATGACCCATAATAAAGTTTTACAGAGTTTTTATGTGTTATACATTTCTTGGGAAGATATAGATTTCTATTTCTTATATTACTTTATTATTTATTTATTTATTTATTTTACTTATTTCACACAGAGAGCACACTGGAATGGGGGAGAGGGACAGAAGGAGAGAGAACAAGAGAGAGAGAGAGAGAAAGAAAGAATCTTAAGCAGGCTCCAAACTCAGCTCAATGCCTGACTCAAGGCTTGTAAGTCTCTTACTGAGCCCTGACCATGTTTGTGTGGAGCAGGGAGCAAAGGGAGAAAATGAGATTTAATTGCAACCCAAAAGACAAAGACTGCAAATTAGAGTCCAATAAAATTATTGCATACTAAAACAAAAATGTCAGTGTTCTATAATAACCTAATTGAATCCTGAGTTTCCATGAAACTGAATTTACAGAGTGCAGGATACAAAAATAAAAAATAAAAGAGTTAAAACAAAGAGAAGGCAACATAGTTTCAAGAGAAAATATACTTTCTAGAGGCCAACACTGAGATGACCCAGATGTTGGAATTAACACAAAAAGACTTTAGACTTTGATGATCTCTTATAAATACTCTGAATGTGACAAAGGGTACTATGCTCACAGTAAATAAAAAGATAAGAATTCTCAGCAAAGAACTAGAATCTATCTTAAAATTTAAATACAAAATCAAGAACTAAAAAAAACAGGATATCTGAAATTAAAAATCCACTGGATGGGCTTACCAGAAAAATAAAGATGACA
>NW_021889647.1:0-653 GCF_006229205.1 Suricata suricatta
GTGCGCGGTGCCTCCTGGGCCGGACGGGGCCCCCTCCCTGGGGCCGGAGGAAGCGCGGTCGCCCCCCTCTGCCCGTAGTGGCCTTGGGACGCGCGCAGCCCGCCGGCGACGGCGGCGGACCCGGCAGAGGTCTCCGACCCGCGCGTGTCGGGGATTTCAGGTCTCGGCTGCTAGTTTGGTGGTTTACAATGTCCGGCACCTGGGACCTGGTGCCCAGAGCCGGCGCCTGGCCCCGAGGCTGGCACGTCAAGTGGCCGGGGTGGTTCGGACTGTTTGTCCTGCTCTGACCTTACGACCAATGGGCTCAGCCTCCCTCCTCCAAATACCTCCACGGACCCCGGCCACTAAATCTACTTTGGCTGGCCTCCCGGGCCTCCGGGGCCTCCCGGTCTGGACAGGACCCTCCCTCCATGGGATTTTGCAGTTACCCGGCTCAGTACCCAGGATGGGGATCTTGTATGTGGGGACGGTTTGACATTAGGATTGAACAAGGGGGTAAGGTGGGAAAGGTTTGTAATTACCCGTTTTCACGAAGCTTGTGGTTGACTTCGACTGGGAACACAGGAAGGCAAAGGGGTGCACTTTGGAAAAGACCCTGGTGTCAGTGCTGCGGAGAGAGACCCCAGATTTCCGCCTCCCTGGGCTTTTGTGGA
>NW_021889648.1:0-653 GCF_006229205.1 Suricata suricatta
AACTGTATTCTTTTATGAGAATACAGTCCATAAGGTGAAGCCACAAGGACACAAAAGGCTCAGGAAAACAGCTGACTATACTCACAGGTCCTAGAGACAGGAAGCACAGCACACCCCACGGGGTCACACGGGAAAGACATCAATGTGGTCAGGATACAGGAGCAAGGGAAGCACTTAGCCCAGGGCTTTTATTGGGGTTTCCTTAGTAAGGCAGAGCAGGGTGAACAGTTTTGGCTACTTTGAATAATTTCAGTCGCTCTAAGCTAGAGGGGGTGGTCCCTGCTTGCTGGAGGAGGCTGGGCAGTCCCATAAAGCTTGGAAGACCTACTCTTCTGGAGGCAAAGCACAGCGACCCTTGTCAAGTTTATCAGTCCAAATCTGCTCTTCCTTGGGGTGGGAGGACAAGTGTTTTCATACCTGGTTCTGGAATGACTAAGGAACAGGAGTATTGCTTCCAGGCCAGACAGAGGGGGTAAGGCTGGCTCTGCCTGCTTAGCTTCCATATCAAGTGTATGCTTCTGGCTGAGCCACAGGGAAGGGGAGTCTCTCCTCAGCAGGAAAGACTGTTAAAGATGTCAAAACATCATAGGGTACAGAAAAGAATATTTATTATAATATATATGGGTGTGTTTGAGTGTTTTGCAATATACATA
>NW_021889649.1:0-653 GCF_006229205.1 Suricata suricatta
TAGCGACTGAGCCAGTCGGGTATCTTTTTCTTTTTCTTTTCTTTTCTTTTTTTTTTTTTAACTTATTTTTGAGAGAAACAGAGCCTGAGTGGAATTGAGGGGGAGAAAGAAAAGGAGACACAGAATCCGAAGTAGGCTCCAAGCTCTAAGCTGACAACACAGAGCCTGACACAGGGCTCGAACTCATGAATCACAAGATCATGACCTGAGCCAAACTTGGATACTTAACCAACTGAGTCACTCAGGTGCCTCTCTTTCTTTGTTTTTAATGCATATTCTTCTCTGTTTTCCATGTACTCTTCAGGAATATATTTCCTAAAACATATAACTACTGTGCAATAAAATTCTATTTTCCCCTTATTGAGGTCAGGTGAATGTAACTGTATTCTTGGCCAAGAAAAAAAAAGAATCCCTTTATTTATTCCTGGGATTTTCTCCCCACGTGGATCTTTACCTCCACTATCCCAGGAAAGAGACTATGCAGCCTAAAACACAAAGAGAAACAGAAGTAAATTCTTTTCTTGAACTTTCAAGCTCATGGATTCTAGGATAGGTTTTAGGAAATTCAAGAGAAACTTGGGAAACTGCCCTTGAAAATTTTTTATCTAGGAGGCGCCTGGGTGGCTCAGTGGGTTAAGTGTCCAGCTTCGGCT
>NW_021889650.1:0-653 GCF_006229205.1 Suricata suricatta
TCTTTCACGTTTTATAATGCTGGAATATGATAAAGAAAACCAAAAATAGCAGATGACACTCAATTTATTTACAGTTTGTTAAAAATACTTTAATATTTATTCATCTTTGAGAGAGAGAGAGAGAGTGAGTGAGCAGACAAGGGGCAGGGAGACAGGGAAAAACAGAGTCTGAGGCAGGCTCCAGGCTGAGCCCAATACTCCACTCAAACCCACAAACCTTGAGATCACAACCTGAGCTGAAGTGGACACTTAACTGACCGAGCCACCCAGGCATCACTATTTATAAGTCTTTTTCTTTGGTATAATACTTTGACCTGTAACAGTCAGAAAATCATTTCTATTAAAATTACATTGGGCTTGGGGCGCCTAGGTGGCTTGGTCGGTTAAGCGTCTGCTTCGGCTCAGGTCATGATCTCGCAGTTCGTGGCTTCAGGCCCCGCGTCAGGCACTGTGCTGACAGCTCAGAGCCTGGAGCCTGCTTCCGATTCTGTGTCTCCCTCTACGTCTGCCCCTCCCCCACTCATACTCTGTGTCTCTCTCCCTCTCAAAAAATAAACATTTAATTTTTTAAAATATTTTACTTATTTTTGATAAAGAGAGAGACAGCATGAGAGGGGGAGGGGCAGAGAGAGAAGGAGACACAGAACCGGAAG
>NW_021889651.1:0-653 GCF_006229205.1 Suricata suricatta
CTCAACTTAAAAACACTAGGTGTGGGGTTGGGGGGAGGCTCAGTTTGTTGAGCAACCAACTATTGATTTTGGCTCAGGTGGTGATCCCAAGGTGGTAAGATAATGTGAGCCTGCTTGGGATTCTCTGTCTCTGTCTCTGTCTCTGTCTCTCTCTCTCTCCCTCTCTCTCCTCTTTGCTACTGTTCTCTATCTCAAAAAAATTTTTTAATTAAAAAAATTAGGTGAATAAAAATATCTGTTCTCATCTGTATTGTATCATTTGTGTGTTTAATTTTGTATTTGTTGTTTGGTTACTTTTCTAGATCTTCCAGTTCTTTTTAGTGTTGATTCATGATGCATTAGTTGGTGGGAATGTAAACTGGTGTAGCCACTCTGGAAAGCAGTGTGGAGACTCCTCAAAAAACCATCCATAGAACTCCCCTGTGACCCAACAGTAGCACTGCTAGGGATTTACCCAAAGGATACAGAAGGGCTGATGCATAGGAGCACATGTACCCCAATGTTCATAGCAGCACTGTCAACAATAGCCAAAACATGGAAGGAGCCTAAATGGCCATCACCTGATGAGTGGATCAAGAAGATGTGGTATAGATACACAATGGAGTATTACACGGCAATGAGAAAGAATGAAATATGGTCATTTGTAGGAAAGT
>NW_021889652.1:0-653 GCF_006229205.1 Suricata suricatta
GCCCCCATCTTTTTTAAAAACAGTTTTTAAATTTTTTAAATAATGTTTTTATTTTATTTTTGAGAGAGCGCATGCATGAGTGGGGGAGGGTCAGAGAGAGAGGGAGACACAGAATCTGAACAGGCTCCAGGATCTGAGCTGTCAGCATAGAGCCCAACACAGGGCTGGACACTGAACCACTTGATCATGACCTGAGCTGAAGTCTGACGCTTAACCGACTGAGCCACCCAGGTGCCCCTCTCCTACTATCTTCATGGGGATTATTCTCATTTCTGTATCTCTTGCCCTAACTTGTTCTCAATTTCAGACCCAGGTCTTTGGGAAGCTGCTGAAACCCCATATGGATGTTCTTCTAGCATCTCAAACTCAAGAGTCTCCAAAATGGAGCCATTTACCCACTTCTTCTCTGCCCTCTAACTCCCAGTTCCTCACCCACCCACCACCTAAGACTCCTGCCTGTACCCAGACATGCAGTCCTGACTCAGACCCCTAGCGCCTCTCCTTTCCTACTGCCTTCTTCCTCAGTTCGCACTTCATTACCTTCCAATATGTATTACTGTTAATTGCCCCCTACACTCAGTTTCTCGGGGCTCCTGGATGGCTCAGTTGGTTTAGCGGCCGACTTTGGCTCAGGTCATGATCTTATGCTCGTG
>NW_021889653.1:0-653 GCF_006229205.1 Suricata suricatta
CCTCTATGAGACAGGGACTCCACGCTGAGTTTGTATATGCATTTTCATATGCAACATAATGGCAGTGATCTAATAAAAGTTGTGTCATTAAGATGACAATCAAAGTTGTTGCTAACATATTCTTCTAGACCATAAGCTCTAGGAAGCAAAGAGTCATGTTTTTCTTCTGCACCACTTCATCTTCAGTGAGTAGAACTGTGTTTGGAAGCTGTTAAATGTTTACTACATGAGAGGATGAATAAGTGTAGAAACTGGCTGAATTTATCTAATTTTATATTCTCCACTTCTAAAACGACTTATGTTCTCCTATAACAACATTTTATAATGCAATAAAGTTAATTTGTATCTTAGGATATAAAAAATAGTTAATTTGGGGAAATGATGAAATTCTCAGCTTTTAAAATTTGTCCGCCCTGTTCCTGGGCTCCCAGGGAAGCTGTACTTTAACACTTACCAAGGTCAAAATAACTCTGCAAAACCTCAAAGCATGGGCTCTATTTCTGCCCAAAACACACGGTTATTTAAAATAAAAACAGAATATAAGAAAAAAAGAACTTCCCTGGTTCCTATAAGATTAAAGTCATATAGGATCACCTGATGGCTCAGTTGGTTAAGCATCAAACTTCAGTTCAAGTCATGATCTCTCAGTTCGC
>NW_021889654.1:0-653 GCF_006229205.1 Suricata suricatta
TATCAAAGACTTTTGAAGGAATTGAAGAAGACACAAAGAAACAGAAAAACATTCTGTGCTCATGGATTGGAAGAATAAACATTGTTAGAATGTCATTATTACCCAAAGCAATATACACATTCAATGCAATCCCCATCAAAATTTCACCAGCATTCGCCACAGAGCTAGAAAAACTATCCTAAGTTTGTATGGAACAACAAAAGACCCCAAATAGCCAAAGTAATTTTGAAGAAGAAAACCAAAACGGGAGGCATCACAAGCCCAGACTTTAGCCATTCATTCTTTAGTAGAGTGTTCTTTAACCTCCATGTTTTTGGAGGTTTTCCAGACTTTTTCCTGTGATTGATTTCAAGTTTCATAGCATTGTGATCTGAAAGTGTGCATGGTATAATCTCAATTCTTTTATATTTATGGAGGGCTGCTTTATGACTCAGTATGTAATCTATCTTGGAGGATGTGCCATGAGCATCTGAAAAAGAAAGTGAATTCCCTGGCCTCAAGATATAGAGTTCTAAATATATTTATCAAATCCATCTGTTTCAATGTGTCATTCAGGTCCATTGTTTCTTTAGTGATTTTCTGTCTAGTTGATCGATAGACTCCATTACTGTAAGTGGAGTATTAAAGTCCCCTACAATTAGCACATTCTTATC
>NW_021889655.1:0-653 GCF_006229205.1 Suricata suricatta
CACTGTGAGGGAGCGCGAACAGCGCAGTCTTCCTTTCCGGAAAGGTTACAGTCTGGCTAAACTGGCAGGATGCATAACACCGTACATTCTGAACAGCGGTGTGTTAGGTGCACTGTCCCCCCTTTGCAAGGCGGCACAGCTAGGCACGTGTGACAATGAGAAAACCACACGGGCCGTAGCAAGAAGCCGCAAACTCCTGTTCCGCCGATTCTGGAGTTTTAGGACTCCTTCTGGAAGGGTCACTCTGGGAGGCCGCACGCGGCTCACAGAGGTTTGCTCGGGCCTCTTCCTCCCGGGCCGGCTCCTCCTGTCATGCCCGTAAGCGGCTCCTTCCTCCAGGCCAGAACGCCGGCAGCCCCACGGCCTCCCTGACGAGGCCTCTGCTGCCCTGTCCTGCCCGCAGGTGGGCCCGGACCCCAGCGGCCTCCCGCTCCGGCTCCTGGGCTCTGGGCTTCCCCTCCAGCTTTGGGGTCCTCCAGCGAGTTTTAAATTTTCCTTCGAAACTTTGTGTCCTGCAGTGGAGCGGGTTGGCTGGTGCCCCCCCCCCCAAAACTCCATGTCCATTCCAAACCTCAGAATGTGACCTTTTGGAATAAGGGGTTTTGCAGATGTAGTTAAGGATCTCCAGACAACATTATCATGAATTTAGGGGG
>NW_021889656.1:0-653 GCF_006229205.1 Suricata suricatta
AAACACTGTTTCACACTCCATTTTACCACAAGCGTCTATAGTGTTTTGGTCAAGATAAAAGGAATATGGTGAGTTGCATACTAGCATTTAAACTTTCCAACCCAAAGTGAGATATACCACTTTTGTTCACCTTGAACTGATCAAAGTAAGGTATGCAATCAGAGAGAGCTTCAAGCAGGCAAGGAGGTGTGATCTCATCACATGCTTGACAGTGGGAGAATTAGAAATATTTGGTAAACAGCCAGAGTGGTCAGGGTCAGCATTTTTACGATCGACTATTCACCCAATTTCTGCACCTCACACAAAAGCATTCATATCTTTCCAAGCTATAGAACCTCAAGTTCTGTCCAATCACAGAACCAAGTCAAAGTCCATTAATCTTGAGTGATCCTTGGCAGTGGCTCCTCTTGATTAACTAAATCAAGAAAAGTGAACCAGGGGTGCCTGGGTGGCTCAGTTGGTTAAGCGTCAGGCTTCGGCTCAGGTCATGATCTCTCAGTTTGTGGGTTCGAGCCCCGCATCGGGCTCTGTGCTGGCGGCTAGCTCAGAGCCTGGAGCCTGTTTCAGATTCTGTGTCTCCCTCTCTCTCTGACCCTCCCATGCTCGCACTGATTCTCTCTGTCTCTCAAAAATAAATAAAAAGCATTAAAAAA
>NW_021889657.1:0-3436 GCF_006229205.1 Suricata suricatta
TCTCGGACATGCCTGTTGAACTGAAGCCCTGGCTGGAGCTCCTTCTCTCTGATGCCTGTCAGCATCCACACAGAGCGCCCTGAGGTAAGTAGCTCAGTAGGGACCCTGGAGATCTGTCTTGCTTCCTCCAAGCCCCCAGCTCCCTGTGCTTATTTGGTACTGCCCTTGTCTATCCAGCCTGCCTCAGTCCCAGCAAGGTCAGCCCCTGGCCCAGGAGACCTGTACAATCTGCTGTGCACACCACAAACCTGACCAGACTGTTCTGCGGCACCTCCGTTCTGGTGGAGTTGATGTCATGTGTCGATTCACAGGCGACCACAGCGCCCCTAGTTATGACTTACCATGTTTAGGCCAGGGATCCTCCACTGTCCAGAGCAGTCACAAGTGCATCTGTAGGCCACTGGCTTACATGATCTGGCAGGAGACCTAACTGCGTCTTCTAACATACAGAGGAAGGCAGAGCTTAGACAAAATGCCACGATGGAAAAATTTATCCAAAGTCAAAGAACAAGATATGGCCATGAAGGGACATTTAAGTGAAACAATTATTAGTAACATGCTTGGTGGAGAATTTAAGGCAACAGACACTCATAAGGATCCTCTCTGGGTTGAGAAAAGAATATTGTGAATGGTCCCAGGGAGCTACAGCACTTAAAAAAGAATCAAACAAAGGTGAACAATGCAGTGAACAAGACTGAGGGGCACCTGGGTGGGTTAGTTGATGAAGCATCCCATTCTTGAATTTGCCTGAGGTGATAAGGTCACAATTTAGGAGAGGGAGCCCCATCCTGGTCTCTGTAGTGACTGCCTGTAGCCTGATAGGGATTTTCTCTCCCTCTCTTCTGCCTTCACTCTCTGTATCTCTCTCAATAAATAAGCAGGTATTATTTTTTAAGTAAAAAAAAAAATAGAGGAAACAGGCTTAGCAGGGAACAGCACGTTGGAAGTACAAAAGAATGACTGTCACCTAGAAGAAGATAAAAATAAAAATAATGAATCTAAGCAAAAGACAGGAGAAGAATCGTACAATAGTATTGACATAGGGAACTCAGAGACTCCATGAAATGTAATAATATTTCTATTATGGATGTCCGAAGAAAATGAGAACAGAAAACAGAACATTTATGTCAAGAAATAATGGGAGAAATCTTCCATGTTCCTGGAGGAAAACAGACATCCATATCCAGGAGGATCAAAATCGCAAAAACAAACAACAATAACTACACCAAAAACACAAACAAAGAAAACTCTTTGCTGCCTTTAGGAGACACTTTTAGACATAAAGACACCTGCAGACTGACCACGGGGAAAATGGAAAACACTCAGCATGAAACTGGATGTCAAAAGAAAGCTAAAGTGGCAAGACTCCTCAGACAACCAGACTTTTGTTGTTGTTGTTCATTCTACTTGGTGTCCGAGGAAGGCTAGCCTCACAGGATACTTTTTTTTTAATGTTTTATTTATTTTTGATACAGAGAGAAACAGAGCTTGAGAGGGGGAGGGGCAGAGAGAGAAAGAGACACAGAACTGGAAACAGGCACAAGGCTATGAGCTGTCAGCACCGAGCCTGACACAGAGCTCAAACCCATGAACGTGAGATCTGACCTGAGCCAAAGTCGGAGGCTTAACCAACTGAGCCACCCAGGCGCCCCCTCACAGGATACTTTGGAATATGTTTCCACTCTTTCCCTATTTGTAGGATTCTGAATAGATTATCTTTAGTTATTATTTTTTTAACGTGTCAGAATTGAGAAACGAATGCATGTGATCTTGGGCCTTCCTGTGCTGAGAGATTTTTTATTTTGAATTCAACTTTCATTTTTCTTATAGGTCTAAAAAGATTTCTGAATTCTTGGGTTTAAGAGTCCTATTTCAATCCTAGTAACTTGTGCATTTTTAGGCATTAAGGGGAAATCTTTTTTTTTTTTTAATATTTCTTTCTGTGAGAGTGACAGACGACGAGCAGAGGAGGGTCAGAGAGAGAGGGAGACACGAAATCCAAGCAGGGTCGAGTCCCAGAGCTGTTAGCACAGAGCCCAACGCAAGGCTCAAACTCACTAACCCTGCGGTCAAGACCTGATCTGAAGTCAGACGCTTAAGCAACTGAGCAACCAAGCACTCCAGTGGATTTCTTTCCTAGTTTTTAACTTGACAATACATCATTGTATATGTAGTTGAAGGGTTCCTAGTTTTGTTCTTCTCCTAAACTGGACATACCTTTCAATGTTATGGTGTTTTTTATTCTGGTCTCCGTTTTATTCATGTCTTTTTTTTCTTACTAAATAAAATAATTTCAGATGTTGCTTTGCTATTTCTCCCTCTACTAAATTTCAGCTGTCTTCCTTTTCCAGTTCCTTTTGGTGTCACGATATTTATATGAATGGTTTTCTTATCTGAAGCATTTATAGCATTAAAAAGTAGAAAAATTGAAAGTCATAAAACTTAGCAGAAATAATAAAGCATTGACGAAAATAATACAAAGTAAACATGAGGATTCGTTAGGGTTTTCTGTAGATCATGTCATCTGTGATCCGAGATACTTTTCATAGATTCTGGCCTCTTTTACAGGAGTGTGTTCCTTTGATTTAGTAACCTAGTAATGCTGGTACCACAGAGAGTATTTTCATATATTCCATTCTCTTCACTCCTCGGGAATTCTTGTGTAGATGTAAAGTACCTTTCCTGAAGTGTTTCATTGATCCAGTGACATGATCAGACATAGGACTTTTCCTTCATCGGAGTTAGTTTGTTTTTTCTTTGTTTGTTTGTAGTGTTTATTTTTCAGTTGCCCTTTCAATCTTCTACGTTGTTGGCAGCAGTGATATTTTTTCATGATGGAGTATAGTTGGCTGTACCATTTTTTAAATTTGGTCCTCATCTATTGGTGTCCATTCGTGAGCATATAATTATCCATTGTTGCCTCTTCCATACGCTTTTATTTCAGCAGCGTCAGTTCTAATCTGTCTGCTTTCACTGCACTGC
Organism: Suricata suricatta; assembly: GCF_006229205.1. NCBI lineage: Eukaryota > Metazoa > Chordata > Mammalia > Carnivora > Herpestidae > Suricata > Suricata suricatta. The sequence continues at coordinate 2,983 of NW_021889657.1, forward strand.
TGCAACTCGAGGTGGTCTCTTCTCTTTCATTCTTCCTTGATTGAAAGGTCTATCGGTTTTGTTGATCTTTCCTGAAAGCCAATACCTCCTGTGTTTGATGTGGTCTTAGCTTTACTGTATCCTATTTTGTTGATTTCAGTTGTATGTTTAAGTTTCCTTTGGTGGTAATTTTGGTTTTGTGTGGTACTTTTCCTAATTATTTGAGGCACAGGAAAATGATTTGCACTGTAGCAGACAGTACTACATAATCTTCATTTAAGCTATGTGGTCTGTGTGTTGTGTGCAAGTTTTGTGTCCATGGAGGGTGCAAGTCCTGATGATCCCTTCTCAAACTTTTGGCTGACGTTTTCTGATTGTTTTTAAGTTTGTATAATAGAGCTCTACAGTGTATTCATGTGAGAGGAATCAGTGGGATGATGTTACTTTCCTGTCATTTGGTGTCTTTCAGCTGTAT
>NW_021889658.1:0-1425 GCF_006229205.1 Suricata suricatta
AATGAGCAAGGGTTAAGTTCTTGATCTATTTCAAGCTTCTCCTGGGTCTGTGAGAATATATTTAAAACCCGTGAGATATAGTATCCACCTTAAGGAAACTATTTCTGCCTTATGTTTGTGCCCCTCACCTTGTGTGCTTTTCTGGAAACATGAACACACACATACTTCATAAAAACAGACTCCACTTAACCTGGGTCATAGTTCATAGAAGTCAGAGCAATGGGAAGGCAGACGACCACTCAGGAAGTGGTATTAACTAAATAAAGGGAACAATTGTAAAAGCACCTGATTTGGGGCATTTTCTACTCTTGCTGAAACATGTTTTTCTAGTGCTGTGTTGTGTTTGAGGTAGTGCTTCTCATTTTGATTCAAAGAACCACAAGTGCTTTTTGCAATGCTGGGGCCTAATATCCTTTACCCAGTATAGAAACAACTCATTTGTCCAGAGATTAATTTCTAGAAGCATCGACTACCTGAAACATAGACCAAAACTGAGGTGAATCTGAGCAGCAAAGAGAGAAGTCTTGAGTTCATGCCAGCCCTGATGTGCTAGTGTTTTGCTTTTTACACTGTACTCAGATGTCTTCACAGGACCTTCACCAACAGCAATGGTAACAAAGTGGTACCAACAAGAAAAGGAAGGAAGTTACCCCTTTGGGAGAAGTTTACTTACACACACCCCTTATTTTGTCTCTCCACCAACCAAACTCACACACAACCCCTTATTTCGTCTCTCCACCAACCAAACTCACACATACTCCTTATTTCATCTCTCCACCAGGCCTATAAGGTGAGTGTAGTTATTATGCCCACTTTCTGATCTGTAGTCAGACGCATTATTATTGCGCCACAGGCCCTGTTATGCCCACTTTCTAATGAAGGAACTGAAATTTAGGGAGTTTAATTTATTTTTCAGGGTCAAAAAGGTAATCAGTAGGGAAATGAGAATTTTAATGTCTTTATATATCTATCTGTCTCTCAGATATAATCTTTGCCTTCAGTTATCTGATTTCCTAACACACAGTAGCTAATAGATGGAGAGAGGTGGAGAAAAGATAGAGAAAGAATTCATAAAACAAGAATGCACACTACCTCTGGACATTTTAGTCGAGTGGCTGATAACCCTTCCCATGGCTTCTAGGACAGTACATTGACAATGACATATAATTTTGAATAATTAAAAGTGAAACTCCACTGAATCCTTTTGCCTAAGGATAGATGGAAGAGATATCTATATCTACATTTTTTTTAATGTTTGTTTATTTTTGAGAAAGAGACAGAGCATGAGTCGGGGAAGGGCAGAGAGAAAGGGAGACACAGAATCCAAAGCAGGTTCCAGGCTCTGAGCTGTCAGCACAGAGCCCAACACGGGGTTCAAACTCAGAAACTATTGATATCATGACCTGAGCCAAAGTCGGATGCTTA
>NW_021889659.1:0-653 GCF_006229205.1 Suricata suricatta
ACCGCAATAAAGCTGTTCTTGGAGCAGCGGGGGGAGGGGGAGTTTGGGTGGCAGCTTCTGAAACCAAGGACGGCGTAAGAGAGCCATCACCTTCACTGCAGGGGCACCCGGCCGCGGCAAAACCAGTGCCGCCCTGGATGGGAACTCACATAGCTTGGTCCACCTTCCAGATTCCAAAACCCATAGAAGTCTTCGAACCTGGCATTGGCCTTCCCTCCCCAACGTGTGTTTTCCGCTGCAGCGGGCTCCGTTCTGCAGCTAAGCGCTGACCTTCAGGAGGAATCCCGCGGGAAGATGTGTTTGCCGGGCCCGCTTTGAGTTTGTTACTGGGGCAACTGGCCCGAGCTGGGGTTCCAGGACCTTTGTTTCCTGTCCTTAGGGGACGTCTCCCAGCTTCCGAACATGCCCAACTCTTCCCTCTGCTCCTTCTCGAGGGGCTCCGGCCTGCCTGTCTCTCCCCCTGCCCCAGCGGTCCCAGGCAGGAGCTCTGAGCTCAGAGGATCTGAGGATTCATCTCAGTTACACCCTTTATTGGTGTCGTGACATCGGACAAGGTATTTCACCTCTCTGCCTCACTCTCCCCATCGGAATGCCTTAATGGCTGTAACCCCTCTGCACAGGGCTGCTATGAGAACAAAAGGAGACCGTGCAGG
>NW_021889660.1:0-653 GCF_006229205.1 Suricata suricatta
ACCATTCACCCACCTGTATACACACATAAACACACATAGGGATAAATTAGCAGGTGCAAATATTTTCTAAATTGTAAATAAACTTTATAATATTGGCAATGTTGTTGATTTTAATAATGGTGAAACAATGTCTTGATAGACCTTTGACCTGGAGCCACCACCAAGTCAACTAAACTAAACTATGTCATGTGAGAGCTTTTTTACCAGAAGCTTCTTTACCGAAAGAAGTAAATGACACCCTATTCTTCCCACATTGGGCTTGTGTCTACCAGAGATGATGTGCTTAAAAATTCCGGTGTATTATATGTTGTATAACAGGTTTATAAATGTTAAATGTAGGGGTGCTGGGGTGGCTCAGTCGGTTGAGCATCGGACTTCGGCTCAGGTCATGATCTCACAGGTCGTGGGTTCAAGACCCATGTTGGGCTCTGTATTGACAGCTCAGAGCCTGGATCCTGCTTTGGATTCTGTGTGTCCCTCTCTCTCTCTCCTCTTCCCCTGCTCATGATCTGTCTCTCTCTATCTCTCAGAAAATAAATAAATGTTAAAAAAATTTTAATGTTAAATTTATATGAATTTCTCACCAACATAACAGTTGATTTGGGAAACATGGCATATTTGCAAAAAATTTATTCATTTCCTCTTTGCCACTC
>NW_021889661.1:0-653 GCF_006229205.1 Suricata suricatta
TGGGAGAGAGGGCAAACCATTCCTTAGGACGGAGGCCTGGGCTGCGCCCACACCGCACCTGGGAGCAGAGTGTAGAAGGAGAACCCCAGCAATGAGGAGGGCAGCCATTATGTCCCCAGAAAATTACACAACCTCTGTTCTTTTGGAAGCAAACCCTTTCCCGGCCTCTTACGTCCTGGGAGTGGCTGACCCTGTACAAACTTCCCACTGTACACACACCGTGCTCAGGGAACCTCGTGGCCACAAATCCCAGCCACCCTCGACACCCATTTTAACTTCGAAGGCCAGGGGAGGAGGCCCAGACACAGGAGATGCCGCATTGCCCCATCGATTCAACGACTAGAGAAGTTTTATTTCTGGTCTCCTCTGGAGCGTTCTATTCCGGTAGAATGTTAAAACACCAAGAAATCAGGATCACTGCCTTCTAAAACATGATAAGATCAAATGTGATAGTACAGTGTGACCAGCAGATATCAGAATCCTGAATCACTTGAGAAAAACAGTATACATTTAGTCTACGCTTCTACTACAACTCCAAAATCACGAAGTCAATAAACAAGAACTGCCAAGAATAGAAAAGTGTTTGTTAGGATAATGGGGTTCTAATCTTTTTCTCTTCTGGTGTTTTCCTTTTGATGGGTTTATTTTGGGGG
>NW_021889662.1:0-653 GCF_006229205.1 Suricata suricatta
GGATGGAGGAAAAGACCTGAGGGCATTGACCAGTTCCCATGGTGCGAGTATTCTGAGGGGCTGACGTCCGTACACATCATCATAGTCTGTTTTCACCCTATGAACAGGATAACTTCAAGAGCACAGAGAATAGCAAAATGTAGTTAAATAGTTAGAAAAGATGTACTGTTACCTTTGCCTTTCATATAACTTATTCAATTTATAGATTTGTAAGATGCAATTTTTAATAATGGCTGTGGTTCACGACCAGCTATCAAAAATTCTTGAAGAGTTAACAATCGGCTCTCAGATGGTGGCATAAGCTGATTCCAGCACATCATGGATCCCCGCCCTCCCCAGAGGTCCCTGGCACATAGTTTCTGATATTCCACTGGCCTTCTGTGTCGCTCTGAGGAAAGGTTTTCCCTGCCAAAGGCAGCATGACTGGCCCGCTCCAGAGGCAGGAAGTGCCAGAGATTTCATACCCAGGCGAGGCTGTCCGGCAGCCAGGAATGAGAGCAGAGAATGAACACCCAGCTTCTCCCCCGCAGGACAATGTTGACACGTGCACCTGGGTCCTCAGCGTCCCCCGGGGATAGTGTCCATGTGCCCACAGCAGTAGCAATCCATTAATTAACCTGAATGGTTTTCCTCCTTCCCTGCCTCAGCTCTCC
>NW_021889663.1:0-653 GCF_006229205.1 Suricata suricatta
GACTTCTAGTAGCATGATAGATATTTCTCCATCCCCTCACTTTCAGTTTGAAGGTGTCCTCAGGTCTCAAATGAGTATCTTGTAGACAACAATTAGATGGATCTTGTTTTTTTTTTTATGCATTCTGATAACCTATGTCTTTTGATTGAAGCATTTATTTCATTTATATTCAATGTTATTATTGAATAATATGGGTTTATAGTCATTGTTTTCTCTGTAGGATTCATGATTGTAATGGTGTCTATGATACTTTGTGTTCCCTGAAACAATTCCCTCATAGAGTCTCCCTTAGGGTCTCTTGTAGGGCTGGTTTAGTGGTGATGAATTCCTTCAATTTTTGTTTGTTTGGGAAAACCTTTGTCTCTTTTTCTATTCTGAATTACAGGCTTACTGGATAAAGGATTCAGGGCTGCACTTTTTTCCTGTTGATCACATTGAATATTTCCTGCGATTCCTTTCTTGCCTATCAAGTTTCAGTAGATAAGTCTGTTACTGTCTATGGCCATACTACCCTGAACACTTCTGATCTCGGAAGCTAAGCAGGGTCGGGCCTGGTTAGTACTTAGATGGGAGATAGGTCTGCTACTACTCTTAAGTTTCTACCTTTGTATGTTAAGGCCCGTTCATTCCTAGATGCTTTCAGAATTCTCTTT
>NW_021889664.1:0-653 GCF_006229205.1 Suricata suricatta
TTGTATATATTTAAGGTGGACAACATGATGTTTTTGAGGTATGTATACACTGTGAAACAAGCACCACAACCAAGCTAAAAAACTTATCACTTCTTCACAGTTACCACTTGTGCATGTGTGTGCATGTATCTGTGAGCATGAGAGTGTGTGTGTGGTAGAAGATTCAATTGAAGGTCACTTTTTTTAGTAAATTTTGAGTAAATGACATAGTATTATTAACTAGCATCACCATTCTTTACATTAGAATCCCAGGGCTTATTCATTTTATAACTGAAAATCTATACCCTTTGACCAATTTCTCCTTAATTTACCAATCTGACCCCCACTCTCTGGCAACTACCATTCTACTCTATTTCTATGAACTCACCTTTCTTAGATTTCACGTCTAAGTGAGACCAAGTAGGACATGTCTTTCCGTGTCTGGTTTATTTCACTTACTGTAATGTCCTCCAGATTCATTCATGTTGTTGCAAATGGCACTTTTCTTTTTTAAGACTGAATAATGTTCCATACTAAATATATATTATGTTTTCTTTACCCATTCATCTGTTGAAGGACACTTAGATTGTTTCCATACTGTAGCTAATATGAATGATGCTGAAATGACCTTGGGGGTACAGAATCATTCCCAGATCCAGATTTCATTTCCTTTG
>NW_021889665.1:0-653 GCF_006229205.1 Suricata suricatta
ACATGGTAGATATTTCTCCATCTCCTTACTTTCAATCTGAAGGTGTCTTCAGGTCTAACGTGAGTCTCTTGTAGATAGCAAATAGATGGATTTTGGTTTTTTATCCATTCCACTACCATGTGTAGTTTGACTGGAGCATTCAGTCCATTTACATTCAGTGTTATTATTGAAAAATATGTGTTTAGATTCATTGTGTTCCCTGTAGAATGCATGATTGTAGTGATGTCTCTGGTACCTTTATTCCTTGCTACATTTCCCTCATAGAGTCCCTCTTAAGATTTCTTGTAGGGCTGGTTTGGTGGTGATGAATTCTCTCAACTTTTGTTTATTTGGGAAAACCTTTATCTCTCCTATTTTGAATGACAGGCTCATTGGATAAAGAATTCTTGGTTGCATATTATTCCTGTTCATCACATTGAAGATTTCCTGCCATTCCTTTGGGCCTGCCAAGTTTCAGTAGATAGGTCTGTAACCACTCTGATAGGTTTCCCTTTGTATGTCAAGCCCTTTTTCCCTAGCTCCTTTCAGAAGTCTCTCTTTGTCTTTATATTTTGCCAGTTTCACTATGATATGTCGTTCTGAAGGTTGGTTTATGTTAAGTCTTAGGGGAGTTTGGTATTTCTCCTGAATTTCAATGTCTTTCTCTCTCGGGG
>NW_021889666.1:0-653 GCF_006229205.1 Suricata suricatta
AGAGATCACACTGGATGAAAACTACTTTCCAAAGCAGTCAGTCCAGGTGTGCAGAGATGAAGAAGACCCCGTACATCATTCTGGCTACACTTGCCTAAGAAGCACATTGTTTCTAGGCTACAAGCAGGATAATTGTTCTTAGTTTCGATACCACATTCTATCAGACTGGGGCTTTTGTCAAAAGCCCTTTGTGATCGTGATTCCATTAAGCTTCTCTCACACCCTGTTGTAGAGGAAATATCTTGCTTCCATCACAGATGGGCAAAATGAGGCTTGGAGAGAGGTGATGCTTCTACAGAGGAGGTGGGGGTGGGGGCTGGTCGTGACCTCCGGTTACTAGCTTACCTGGCAACCCAAGTTCGGCTTCTCTCTCTGCATCATTTAAAAATCTCCACAATCAGCCAAAAGATCTATATTTTCTTATTACCTTAGCAGCTTCTTCTGAATAAATCTTTTTTTCCCGGCACAAGGAATGAATTTAAAGGAATATGTTAAATATTTTAAAAAACGGCTTGCAAAGCAAGGTTCTCCTTTGACCCTAATATCTCCCTCAGATTTCCTCCTGCACACGCATGTCCTTATCAAACACAATTCCCCTTCTCTGGAAGCAGGCTGAGATTGCGGGAACGGAGGTGGGGGCATTATCATAGCAA
>NW_021889667.1:0-653 GCF_006229205.1 Suricata suricatta
GCTGGCCGCTGGGGAGGACCCGCAGGAGGGCCGAGCAGCTGGCCGCTGGGGAGGACCCGCAGGCGGGGCGAGCAGCTGGCCGCTGGGGAGGACCCGCAGGCGGGGCGAGCAGCTGGCCGCTGGGGAGGACCCGCAGGAGGGGCGAGCAGCTGGCCGCTGGGGATGACCCGCCGGAGGGCGAGGAGCGCTGCTGGGAGGCGCGGACTGGAATGAAGAATGGCGCACACGCGCACACAACTGGCCGAGAAGCCGAGCCTCTCTCGCAGGCCCCGGGCCCTCGCCTACTCGGTCCCGGCGGTGCCGGTGCTCCATCTCCCTGCACCTCCTCCTCACCATCAAACAGCACACGCGGCGGCCCTGCGGCCTCCTCCTCCGCGCCCAGTCATCACAGGGCCACATGGTCACCCGGGGGCCTGCCCCACCGTCCAGAAACGGCCTCTAGGAGTGGGCACTTGGGCGGGCCAGGCTCCCGTGGGAGGGAGCGGTGGGTCGGAGCCCCAGGCCTTCTGGGATTTGCCACACCGCCCTCCGAGCGGGCTGTAAACACACCGGGCCCGAGACAGGCGACCGCGGTGCCCAGATGGCCTGTCACCGTCCCTCCTTCCCTATCAGCAGAGGCACAGGTGCGCTCACTGGATGCGGGGGCTTCTGTC
>NW_021889668.1:0-653 GCF_006229205.1 Suricata suricatta
CTGCTTGAGCTTTGTGGGGCATGTTAGAGCAATAGAGTGATGTTTTTCATCACATCTGGGAAGTTTCAACCCTTATTCTTTGAAAAAAATCTTTGATCCAATTCTCTCTCCACTCACTTTTTAGGACTCCCATTAAATGTATGTTGGTACACTTTGCAGGATGTTAAAGCTCTGTTCATTTTTCTTTAGTCATTGTTCTCTCTATTCTTTGGGCTGGGTAATTTCTATTGTTGTGCCTTCAAGTTCCCTGGTGCTTCTGCCATCTCAAATGTACTGTTAAGTCCACCTAAATCATTTCTCATTTTAGTTATTGTGTTTTACAACTATAGAATTTTCATTTGTTTCCTATCATCATTTCTATTTTTTATTAAGATTTGCTATTTCTTGAGTGGTTGTCATCATATTGTCCTTTGATTCTATCAACAAGGTTTCCTTTCATTCTATGACTGCAATTTTACTAGCTTCTTGAAGTCTTTATCTATCAACTCTAACATCCGGTGACACTCAGAGTCAATTTCTATTCCTACATTTTCCCCTCAGTATTTCCTCTTTGCTTTGTCTCATGATAATTTGTTGGAAGTTGGTTATCTTAAAAATGTATTCTAGAAACAAATCTGTTTACTTTTACTACTTTTTAAAAGTTAGCTGCCTGG
>NW_021889669.1:0-1425 GCF_006229205.1 Suricata suricatta
TTTTTTTCTTTAATTCTTGACTTATCCATTTTAGTGATGAGCACTGTTGTTACCCCCAAAATTTCTGTTGATACAAACACTAGCTCAGCAGCCATTTTTGTACCCACTAGTCTATGGACACATTTTCTTGGATCTGTATTCAAATGTGAGATCACCCTATGTTTAATTTCGCCCAGAGCTTCTGGAAATAGAACACTTTCCAGATTGACTCTAAGGTTTAAAATCCTACCCATAGGGACTACAGTCCCCATGTTTTCTCATTCTTTCCTACTGTTGTATTATCTACCTTTTTTATTTTGTTTTCCTAATGGGCATAAATTTGTACGCCTTTGTTTGAAGTAAAAATTTTGAAGATATATATAATATTTATTATAAAAAAACTTTATTACATTCAACTACTTATTATTATCTACTGCTTGACAGCACACCTGCATTACTTTTCCTTAATCATCGTTGCTTTTTTTTGCATAGAAATGTAATATAAATGGCTTAGTTATTAAGGCATGGTAGTAGAATTGGAAATATATCAGTAAAGACAAAGCAATTTAATTGAGCTAAGAAAAAGAGGCAATTTGATATATCATTTTTTGTATAAACAGTGACATCTAGAGCAGCCCTTAGAATTCCCTAATATGTGAATAAGTTAAAGGTTATCATCTGTTGCAGATTTAATAAATTGCAATAGAATTATAGCAAATGACCCTTGTAGGTTTCTTAAACTTGATCGATCACAAAGTAATTGTCAAGACAGAATAGCAATTAATTTTCATTAAGCTAGGAGGCAATTAATACTTGTTAGGGGAAATAGCTATTAAGTTGTGATTTAATAGTTTTTTACAATTAAAAACCTTTGCTTAATTCACTGATTTCATATGGGCAAGGGAGCTATTATAAAGCTATTGGTCTCTATATAAAATTGATATAATGATAAAAAACTGAGTAAAATATGTTTGTATGTTCATTTGTTGTGTGCATTTGTATGTGTGATTGGTAGCTAAAATGTATCCTGTACAAGAAAATATTGTAGAGTTAAAAAGAAGACTCTTTTAGGTGATACAAATATTTGTTAGATTGGTTTCAAATGCAGACTAAGGAACTTGTATATTTGCCACTCTTTTAAAATTTGCTTTTTATCTGTGGACTTCTTAAAAATATAATTTCAAAAGAAAATCTTACCTAAATTTAGAAAACTGGCTTGAACATTCATGTTCTCAATGTAGTCACTATTACACATATATTTAATGAGAAAGAAAAATATATGTACTATTTATAAATTTATGATCCTCATTGTCTAAATCAGTGACTTTCCTATTATAGTGAGTGTAAAATACAGAAAAGCTTATTAAAATGAAACTTGGTGGGCTTCAGTCCTGAGATAATTATGTAGCAAGTGTGGGTCAGGCTTCAGGGCTACATTTTGAATTA
>NW_021889670.1:0-653 GCF_006229205.1 Suricata suricatta
ACCATCTCAGGGTGCCTGAACTCCTCTGGTCACCGCACTGCAGCCCCATGCCACCCTCCTCCCGAGGGCACACCTCAGGGCAAGTCCCACACGGTGCCCCCAACCCAGAGCTGCTGCCCGGGGAGCTGACCTCCCGCAGCGGCCGGGCGGCACGAGAAACGCTGCCCCACTGGGAGGCTCTCAGACCACAAAGCCACGCATGGGGAGCATCCGAATCGGAGACAGACGACACAGCAACAGTACCCTCCCCGCTCAGGGCACCCTGCCAGCGTCCCGATGTGGCCGCCCACGGCGCGTACTACTCACTCACTGACTCACTCATTCACCGAGGCCTGGCCCCGGGCCGGGATCGAGAGAGATGCCCGTGACGGACTCCTACCTGCTGCCGCCTCGGGAAGCAGCAGATGAGAGCAGATGACTAAGAGGCCCAGAGGGGGACCCGTAGAGACAACCGCGCGGATGCGAGGCGGGGACACAGGGACCCGCGTAAAAGGGATGCAGCAGAGGCTGGATGGGGGAGGGCTAGTCAGGAAGGCTTCTCGGAGGTGCTGGCATGGGGAGGAGGAGGAGGGGCAGTGCCCACTCAGAGGGCAGTGAGCCCGGGGACCGAGGGGGGCAGGGTCAAGCGCGGCCTGACAGGAGGTTGCTGGAGC
>NW_021889671.1:0-653 GCF_006229205.1 Suricata suricatta
TTTTCCCAGTAATTCAATGGCAAATTTATGAAAATATCCCATAAAAGGTGCTCTGACAAATCTCAACTCCCTGGCTGATTGTAATAAAGGGGATTCTGTGACTCTAGATATGAAGTATAATATCAATAGTCTGCTGTGTTCAGGTTAGATTTCCACGGTATTTTATTTCTTCCTGTAAAATGTGGTTTCTACATCAATATCATGAATTTGCCCTTCATCTGAATTCTTGAATACTTGGACTCTGTGAGATTTGGGTCTCCTTTTTAACATCTGTCTAGTCATATCCTTGTGGGCATGCCCTAATTCAAACCTCTTACTTTCAAATTGCATGCTAATGTAAACTATATCAATCACCTTCTATTGTTCCCTTGGTGACTCTGCTTACATTTTCAGGTCATACATGTACAACCACACTTTAATTATCAATTTATTGCCACTGGCCCTCCTCATAAGGCCTGTTTCTTCTGTGTTTAGTGCAAGCATTGACTGACAGCAAGATCAATGCAAAATAGTAAATCAATTCCTTAGTCTTTGTAAAATGCCCTTACTTAGGATTGAAAGCATATTTTCTAGTGACTCTCACAAAGAGAAAGTCTTAATATTAAAATGAATCACTGTGACTTTTCTATTATTTTTGATTTTGAAATATATGG
>NW_021889672.1:0-653 GCF_006229205.1 Suricata suricatta
CAGAGAGAGAGGGAGACACAGAATCTGAAGCAGGCTCCAGGCTCTGAGCTGTCAGCACAGAGCCCGACGTGGGGCTCGAACCCACGAACTATGAGATCATGACCTGAGCAGAAGTCAGATGCTCAACCGACTGAGCCCCCAGGCGCCCCCACTTTCCCCTCTCTGAAGAAGCACTTCTTGGGCACTCAGGTTTCAGCCAGCAAGGACCTCACTGGACCACAACTGGTTGAAACCCCCAGGCTGGGCGTGGGTGGGGCCCGCAGCTCCTCGGGGTCAAGCACCGCGCCCCGCCCCTCGGGAGGAGCTCCCGCCCCCCAGCTCCAGGGTCTCCTCCTACCTCCTCCAGGACGAGGAGGCAGGCGTCTGAGCGCTCCCCGGCGCGGCCTCCCCGGCAGATTACAGGGTGCCAGTCTCCCCTCACCTGAAAGCACCGAGCATTATCCTTTTTAATCTCGGCTAATCTGATAGACAAAAACAGAACTCTGTTCTTGGTTCAATTTGCATTTTCATTACTTACAAAGCTACACTTGCTTATTTAGTTTATTAGTCATTTGTGTTTGCGACTTTGTAACGTCTCTGCTTTTTCTGAAAAGCATTTTTTAACCATGCGCCTACTTCTTACAAACATTAGGTAGCGGCTCTTAAAGACAAAC
>NW_021889673.1:0-653 GCF_006229205.1 Suricata suricatta
GTTTCCGTATCTTAGCTGTTGTAAATAATGCTGCAGTGAACAGAGGAATGCAAATAGCTTTTTGAGTTAGTTTTTGTTCACTTTGAATAAATCCCGAAAAGTGGAATTGCTAGATCTCTGGCAGTTCCATTTTTAATTTTTTGAGAAACTTCCTTACTGTTTTCCATCATGGCTGCACCAATTTACGTTCCCACCGACAAGTGCACACAGGCTCCCTTTTCTCCACATCCTCGCCAACACTTGTTATTTGTCTTTTTGATGCTAGCCCCTCGAACAGGTAGGAGGTGATATCTCATTGTGGTTTTGATTTGGATTTCCTGATGATTAATGATATTGAGCATCTTTTCATGAACCTGTTAGCCATCTGCATGTCTTTCTTTTTTGGAAAAATGTTCAGATCTTCTGCCCATATTCTAATCAGATTGTTTTTCTGCTAATGAGATGTGAGTTCTGTACATATTTTGAATATTAATCCCTTATCAGATCTATGATTTGCAAATATTTCTTCCCATTTAGTAAGTTGCCTTTTCGTTTTGTTGATGATGCTATTATTATCGTTGTCTCCTTTTAAAGATGAAGAAACTAAGACTGAAAATGAAGACATTAAATAACTCATATCAGATATCACAGCTAGTAAGTGATACAGCCAGGAC
>NW_021889674.1:0-653 GCF_006229205.1 Suricata suricatta
ACGATAAAGAGGTATCACATGGAATCAAAGACAGCAAATGCAGCTGATACTATCAAAATTATAATCAAAATTCAGTATCAGAAGCCCAGCTTTTTCACAACAGGTTTGCTGCCAGAACACAGGGGTCATGAAACCACCACTAAACCCAAACCAAAATGGGAATGGAAAAGACTCATATCAATATTGTCATATTGGACACATAAATCTGGCAAGTCTACCACTACTGATCATCTGATCTACAAATGTGGTTGGATCGACAAAAGAACTATCGAAAAATTTGAGAAGGAGGCTACTGAGATGGGAAAGGGCTCCTTCAAGTATGTCTGCGTCTTGGATAAACTGAAAGCTGAACATGAACGTGGTATCACCATTGATATCTCCCTGTGGAAATTCGAGACCAGCAAATACTATGTGACCATCACTGATGCCCCAGGACACAGAGACTATAAAAAATATGGTTACAGGCACATCTCAGGCTGACTGTGCTGTCCTGACCGTTGCTGCTGGTGTTGGCAAATTGAAGCAGGTATCTCCATGAATAAGCAGACCCATGAGCATGCCCTTCTGGCTTACACAATGGGTGTAAAGTAACTTACTGTTGGTATTAACAAAATGGATTCCACTGAGCCACACTACAGCCAGAAGAGACATGA
>NW_021889675.1:0-653 GCF_006229205.1 Suricata suricatta
TAAAACTACCATATGATCCAACAATTCTCCTTCTCGATATTTACCTGAAGACTAGGAAAACACTAACTCAAAAAGACATATTCAGGGGAGCCTGGGTGGCTCACTCAGTTAAGCACCCCACTTCAGCTCAGGTCATGATCTCATGGTCGGTGAGTTTGAGCCCCATGTAATGCTTTGTGCTGACAGCTCAGAGCCTAGATCCTGCTTTAGATTCTGGGTCTCCCTCTCTCTCTCCCCCTCCCCTGTTCATATTCTGTCTCTCTCTGTCATTTAAAAAATGAATAAAGGTAAAAAAATTTTTTAAAAAGATATATTTGCCCCACATATTCAATAGCCAAGATATAGAAGCAGCTAAGTGCCTAACTTCCAGATGAATGGATAAAGAAAGTGTGGTATAAGCATAGAATGGAATAGTATTCAGCCATAAGGAAGAATGAAATCCTGTCATTTGCAACAACATAGATGAACCCTGAGGGCATTATACTAAGTGAAACAAATCAAAGAAAGACAAATGCTGAATGATCTCACTTATTTGTGCAATTTGAAGAAAGAAACAAAATATCAAGCTCATAGGTACAAACAGATTAGTGGTTTACAGGCAGGAGTAGAAATTGGCAAAATAGGACAAGGGGTCAAAAGGTACAAATTTCTAG
>NW_021889676.1:0-653 GCF_006229205.1 Suricata suricatta
AAATTGAGACATTTGATCAGATAAAACTCCAAGGCTGCAAAAGCCAAATGATCCTAGTGCCTTATTATGCCACCAAAGTCACTAAATAATAAAAAGCACATTAGCAAGGTCAAATGTGATTGGCATCCTAATTCACAGCTTGGTTTCTAACTTCTGCAGCAAACTGCATGTGGTATTTGTGAGGAGCTTCTCACTACATATGAGTGATGCAGACCTTGATGTGCACAGAACTCATCTTGGTGTCTTATTAAAATGCTGATTCCCCTCCAGCACGTGACTTCTAACCAGCACCCACGTCCTCGACCACACATTGGATGACAAAGCTCTAGAGAAAGTGCTAGAAGGTTTAAGTTCTGGTTATTCCAGGGTTTGTAATTTTTTAAATACGAAGATATATTTTAATATAAAATTCCAAATGGGAGAGACCGAAAATGTCAATGATTTGAAAACTGAAGGCATGAAATAGAAAAGACAGGATCCTTAATTTGTAGCAATGACTGCGTTTCCGTAAGTGGGGATGTCCAATTTATCAAAGCACTGGTGATATATTACATTACGTTGATTTATCCATACTTTTGATGATTTATGTGTAAAACCAGTCAAACTGCTCTTTTCTTTTGAATCTCATTTTCTATAACCTACGTAAACCTTTT
>NW_021889677.1:0-653 GCF_006229205.1 Suricata suricatta
TTCAGGATCCGTCATTTCAGAGGGTTTTCGAGCCATAGTGTTACTAAGGATGTTTTTGACGAACAAAATCACGTGTCAAAGTGAGTATGTTTTGAAACGGCGATATTCGTCCCCAAATGCAAAAGTGGTAGTTTCCTAGTTTTCGTAAGAAATGCATTATTGTAGGGGCTCCTGGTGGCCCCGTCAGTCAAGCATCTGACTCTTGATTTTGGCTCAGATCATGATCCCAGGGTCATGGGACTGAGCCCCAGGTCGGGCTCTGCACTGGGAGCGGAGCCTGCTTGGGATCCTCTGTCTCCCTTGCTCTCTCTGCCCCTCTGCCCGCCCTCAAGATGGAGGAAGGGAAGGAGGGAGGGAGGGAGGAAAGGAGAAGGAAAGAAAAGCATTATTTAAAGTTTATCTTCTTAGGATCCTGGGGCCGGACGCTCCCTTGGTGGTTACTGCGGGGCAGGTGGTGTCAGCCCAGGGCAGGCGTCGGTGTGGGGGGGTCCGGGAGACGGAAGGCGTCACCTGCCGATCCAGAAGAAGCAGAAATGATGGCTCACTCGGGGGCCCTGCCGGCTCCGGAGAGGCTGGCACGTGCCCTCTTCCCTTAACCTTCCCGAGACTGTCGGTGCTCCCTCCGGTCCTAAACCACACCGCAGGTCCCCAGA
>NW_021889678.1:0-653 GCF_006229205.1 Suricata suricatta
TTTTAAAGACATGCCCCATAAAGCAGGCATAAGTGGAGCCCACTCTGTCAAGCAAGCTAATGCTCATTAAGAAAATCATAGATGAGGGGAGCCGATGTAGCTCAGTCGGTTAAGCATCCCACTTTGGCTCAGGTCACGATCTCGTGGGTCGTGAGTTCAAGTCCCGCGTCAGGCTCTGTGCTGACAGCTCCAAACCTGGAGCCTGTTTCAGATTCTGTGTCTCCCTCTCTCTCTGCCCTTCCCCCAC
This sequence comes from Suricata suricatta, assembly GCF_006229205.1. Classification (NCBI taxonomy): domain Eukaryota; kingdom Metazoa; phylum Chordata; class Mammalia; order Carnivora; family Herpestidae; genus Suricata; species Suricata suricatta. Next base: position 248 of record NW_021889678.1, read on the forward strand.
TCACACTGTCTCTCTCTCTCTCTCTCTCTCTCTCAAAAACAAACATTTAAAAAAATTAAGAAAATGAAAATTACAGATGAAATGTAAGAACACATAACATGGAATTAGAAAAACTCAGAAATGAGATGACAAAACTCAAGGAATATTAGAAATGAAGAGAAAAGTTACTTTAGAGAATAAATTACAATGAATGCAAGAACAAACAAAGTCAAGGAATAAGGGGCGCCTGGGCAGCTCATCCGCTGGGCATCCGACTCTTAGTATCAGCTCAGGTCATGATCTTGGGGTCGTGGGATCAAGCCCCAGCTAGGGAATCTGCTTGGGATTCTCGCTCTCCCTCTTTCTCTGGCCCTCCCCCACAGGCGCACGTGTAGGCATGCACTCTCTCTCTCAAAATAAATAAACA
>NW_021889679.1:0-653 GCF_006229205.1 Suricata suricatta
TTTTTTTTCTTGATAGCATATGCTTTGACATATTATACTCAGTGTTATGCTCATATTTTATTATACTCATATATATTACCTTCATATTTTATTCAGTGTTTAATATTTCATTGTTGCATAATCTATAGTATGTTTTTTTAATTTTTTTCTATTGTTTTACTTCTTTTTTGAGAGAGAGAGACAGCGTGAGCAAGGGAGAGTAAGAGAGAGAGGAAGATACAGAATCTGAAACAAAATCCAGGTTCTGAGCTAGCTGTCAGCACAGGGCTTGAACCCACAAACTCTGAGATCATGACCTGAGTTGAAGTGGGTCGCTCAACCAACGGAGCCACCCAGGCACCCCAATATAGTATATGTTGTAAGTCACATAAAAACACAAGGTGAATACTCAATTATCTTAACTTCTACATTGGGTCACAAGTACTGAGGTAGAGCACATAATTGTTATTTTTTTATTTTTAATTCCAGTATGGTTAATATACAGTGTTAAGTTAGTTCCGGATGTACAATATAGGGATTTAGCAATTCTGTGTTACTCAGGTCATCTAGATATGCATACTCTTAATCCTCTTTACCTATTTCATTCATTAACCTTCTTCTTTTCCCACTGGGAATCATAAGTTTATTCTCTATAGTTAAGAGTCTGTTTTGTT
>NW_021889680.1:0-1425 GCF_006229205.1 Suricata suricatta
TTTGGATTGACTTTGTCCACTGGCACTTTTGGGCCTTTGTATATGCTATATTCTGTGCTTAGAATATTTCACTTTCCTTCCCTCAACTCACCAATATCTTGCATGGGGCAAGGGGCATGGGACTTGCCCATGGCTACAAATATTGGAAAACTCTCCTGTAACCGCATGGTTGGTCAGGGTTTCATTTGGCTTGAACAGTAATAAGCTCAGCAGTAGACGGGCCATGGCTGGCAGAGTGAGTCAGAGATGCCATCCGGGACCCCAGCTTTCTCATCTTCCTGCTTTGTCATGCAGCTTCCATCCTTATGGTTGCAAAATGGCTGCTTTACCTCCAGGCATCACGTCAGCAGGCATGGAAGCCGAGGAGGACAGAGTGTACAGGTACAATATGCCTTCCTTTAACTGGTCAGAACCATGTCAGGAGTACTTTTATTCTAGTAAAGGAAGACAGATGAGAAACAGGAAACAAAATAAATAAGCTGTATAGTACTGTAGAAAGTGGCATTTGCCATGGAAAATACAGAGCCAGTAAAGAGGTTTGGGGCATACACTTGGTGGGGTGGTGGCCAGGCTTGGTCTCCCTGAGATGGTGACATTTGTACGAAGACTTGAAGATGAGGGGGCCAGCCAGTGTATCGGAGGGAAAAGGATCATCTCCAGGTAGAGGGAATGGCCAGTGCAGAGGTTCTGAGGCAGGAACCTTCTCTGTTTACACAAGAACAAGGAGGGACTGTGTGGCTGGAAGAGAGTGGGAAGGAGTTGAAGGTGATTACGTCATCATGGGAGGAGCAGGTGTTGGGGGTCAGAAGCTTGGTTTTGACAATGTTATGCCTGAGCCACTCAGGAGCAGAGCTGGCATTTGGACCCCAGGCCTCCTAGCCCTTCCCATTTAGCCACGTCCACTGGTCAGGCAACAGGAAGGCCCGGGGCACGGACCTGCAGGGGTGTAGGAGAGGCTCTGGCTTTATGTGGACAGACTCTTTGGCAGCCACCTAGGCTGCGAGCAGAAGTGCTTTGGGTTGGGTGGTTTCCTATGTGATCACTGTCTTTGTCACAAGCAGTAGCGGAGGCCTGCACATTACCTCATCCTTATGAGGAACAAGGGAATGCTTTGGAGTCAGGCAGAGAACTTGATTCCTGTCCTGGCTCTGCTGCTTATTAGCTGAGTCCCTTTGGGTGAGTGTTTAACATCTCTGACCCTCACTTTCTTAATCTGTAAAATGGAGGTGCTCATGGTATCCCTCCTTTAGGGTATGGAGGATTAAATGATCTAATGAATGCACGTGGCTTAGCATGGTACCGTCCATAGGGACAGTCATGACAGTGGAATGGGAGGTCCCAAAGGAAGTCACAGAAAAGATGGCGCTACTGAAGGGAAGTGAATGTCCTCCCCCATCATCATGGGGTGCCGGGTGCATGAAGAGC
>NW_021889681.1:0-653 GCF_006229205.1 Suricata suricatta
GAGAGAGAGAGAGAGAGAGCGCACGTGTGTGCGTGCAGGAGAAGGGCAGACGGAGAGGGAGACACAGAATCTGAAGCAGGCTCCAGGCTCTGAGCTGTCAGCACAGAGCCTGATGCGGGGCTCGAACCCACGAACCGCAGGATCATGACTTGAATTGAAGTTGGACACTCAACTGACTGAGCCACCCAGGTGCCCCCAAAAAGGAATTTTTAAGAAGGATATTGGGTAGCTCACAGAATTGTCATGATGGCTGAGACCAGGTTTGAATGCTATCATTGTGGAACTATACTGGTCATCCCAGTGAGGAACCACAAGGAAAATGCTGCTGCCACCAGAGGGTGGGCATTGTACTTGTGCCATGGAAAACCTCTGGCCCTGCACATTTGGTGCAGCCCAGGAATCCAGATGTTCTTGAAACTGCTCTTGCTACCAGACAGAATTCTCTGTGTCCACTTTGCAGTTCACTGTCAGGAGCTAATACATCTGATTGGTATGGCCTATGTCAGGTGCCATGAGGTAGTTGGCAAAGGAGGCCTGTAAAAGGTTCAACTGCACTTTTAGCGTCTGTATTGGGAGGTAGAGAATTGCCTAAACATAGAAGGGGGTTAGATGTTAGGCAGTTAAAAAGAATGACACGTGCCCTGTCTAACTGG
>NW_021889682.1:0-653 GCF_006229205.1 Suricata suricatta
GCAATTTCAAGGGATCTTTGTTCATGAAAGTTATGAATAAATCCATTGTCTTTCTTATTTGGTGAATGTGTTTTTCCAGTTTATTGTTTTCCTTCAGTTTTCTTCATGATGCTTTTGGACCCACAAACATTTATTGTGGTTGTTTTTGGAGGTCTGTCCCATTGTTCTGGTTGTATAAAATAATTTTTTTAATTATAGTATTTTAGTGTTTTAACATCTTATAATACTAAGCTCCTACTTTCTTTATTCATTTTGAAAAACTTTCTTGGGCTATTCTTATACAATAATTCTTTCTGAAATCCCACTTATATGCTAAATTTAACAAATAATTCCAGACATCTGAATTAAGTGTTCATATATCTTTCATTTTGTCTTATTTCCACTGTGAATTATAGCTACAAATTAAACAAGTATTTAATGTCTTGAATAAGCTCTACATAGTATTTTTCTTTTTCTTTGCTTTATTTCATTCGACAGACAAAGAGTATGAGCAGGGGAAGAGGGGCAGAGAGACAGAAAGAGACAGAAAGAGAGACAGCGAGAGAGAGAGAGAATCTTAAATGAGTTCCCCACTCAGCACAGAGCTCAACATGGGGTTTGATGTGTGGCTCCATCCCATGAGCTTGGCATCATGATTTGAGCCAAAATCAGAG
>NW_021889683.1:0-653 GCF_006229205.1 Suricata suricatta
AGAGACTGTAAGGGCCACAAAGCTGGAAATATTTACTATGTGGCCCATTGAAGAAAAAGTCGGCCCACCTCTGTATTAAACAAAGCCACATTTGCAGACCTCATGAAAATAAGCCCTTGTTTACCTCGGCTTCCGACTGAGTGGGATTGTGGATGGCATGGGCAGGGCAAGCCCCTCACCCCCTGGAGTGCCCACGACAGATTTCACAATCACGCCTTTGGCTTCATCTTCAGGCCACATTTTCTGACAGTGCTCTGGATTTAATTCTTGCCTGAAAGTCACTTCTTACCATCAGCATCACTTTTCACCCGGAGCAGCTGGGAATAAAACCAGCCCTCCTGCAAGCCCTCTGAGTCCTGGCTCATTTGTTTACCGGTTCTCCCCTTAACGTCTCACATCTCACATTTTACTACCAACAGCCACAAAAGTGAAGCAACACCTTCACAATTCCTTCTGGAAATCTCTTCAGCTGAGCTGGCCGGCTCATAGGATTGTTTTCTATGTCCAGTATGACTGCAGGCCATTGCGTTTCTAAATCCGCTGCTGTTTCACCAGGAAGCCCTGTTCCCCCGGGTGCAGGTAGTACTTTCCTCAGGATTCACTTGTCCCTCCTGCTGCTCTTCCACCCCTGGGCCGGCAATGTAGACCTAGGG
>NW_021889684.1:0-653 GCF_006229205.1 Suricata suricatta
TCTCTCTACCCTTCCCTGCTTATGCTTTCCCTCTCTCTCTCTAAAATAAATAAACATTAAAAAATTTTAAAGAATAAGAAGTACCACTTTTTAATTAATGTCATCAAACTAACTCTCCCCGGAGAGCCCTCTCCTCGAGGCTGCATAGAAGGGCTGTTTCCAGGCTCCCCAGCAACTCCTTTCATGGGGGGGCAGGCGTTGGGGGGCCTCGGGGGCCTCAGTGGCCCCATTCAGACACCCTGCAGGACCCCAACCGGGCTGCGGTGCTGCTATCCTCAGTGTTAGGCATTTGCGCCAAAGGCGTCAGTCTGTTGGGGGATGGACACCTTCTCTACAAATGCAACAACCTTGCAGTCAAGTGCAGCCCCCTGGGAATTCCACGTCAGCTCCACAGGCTAACCGGCTCCAAATACTTCGTTCTCATTACATTTTATATTTGTACCAAGTTTTCAAGCGACTTGCAATTCCTAAAAGAACAAACTTTGGTCCATCATATCTGAGCTTTCAGGACAATGTTATCTTTCTCTTCTTCAAAAATATACCTTTATATTGGCACAAAAACAGACACACAGACCAATGGAATAGAATAGAGAACCCAGAACTGGGCCCACAAATGTATGGTCAATTAATTTTTGACAAAGCAGGAAAGAGTA
>NW_021889685.1:0-653 GCF_006229205.1 Suricata suricatta
ATCCTTACTGCAAGAAAAGCTTGAATTGAAAATAAATCATATAGTTATCACTACGACAAATTCTGACTAAAGAATTTGCTTCCAACCAGGTGTTGGGACTCAAAGAGATTTCAGAGGGCGAATTTCTTTGTCCTGTTCTCACAGCTGCTAACTCTTCCGCTGATGCTCTTAAAGGGCGTGCTTCTTGCCGGCACCCAGGGGTCTCTCAGCCTCGCTTCCTAGTCGCCATCTTGCTGCTAGCTCCTTAGAGGGGTTTCTGAGCTCCTTGGGAGGACACAGTGCCAACTTCTCTGTAGATGGTCTGCACTGGAGCCTGGCCCGGAAGGCTAACATGTGCGTTCTAGGAAAGATCCAACTCTACTCAGAGAACCATACGTGATGTGGGGTAAGTTTATGCATGTACTTTGGAATTAGACAGACCTGGGCTCAAATTCAGTACAACCATTTACTGTGGGGTAGTTCTGGTAAGTCATTCTCTTAGTTCATTTGTTTCATATAAAATACAGAAAAACCTTTTAGGAATGTTGTGAAGATTATGAATAAATCATAAAAGGCAGGTAATATAAACCCTAGTACAGAGTAGTGTGTTCTATAAATCTTTTCAGTTGCTTTCATAACATGCTGAGTGGTCTTGGATAATTTAACGTTTCTGA
>NW_021889686.1:0-653 GCF_006229205.1 Suricata suricatta
AATCATTAAATAATGAATCATGAGCTGTAAAGCAGAGTTATACAATGTACCCCTTTTAAAAGAACATCTAAACTCTGTTCTCTCTGATATATATGATCCATCCAGTGCCCATGAAACAGAATATTTTAACAAATAACGGCACATGCCAGCAAATAGTGTGACCAGGTTAAAGTAGGAATACATACTGAGTATCCTCACTCAGGCCTCGAACTCATGGACTGTGAGATCATGACCTGAGCTGAAGCTGGACGCTTAACTGACTAAACCACCCAGGTGCCCCTCTGTATCCTCATTTCTTAACAAACTTCCTAATAATAGCAGGTCTGTAAACTGTTGGTTGGTGAATGAATGCATGCATGCATGCATGAATCAACAAATGGGTGAATGAGTAGGGGAAAGCTATCTTCCTATAAAAAGGTAGCAATCAAATGGAAGGCTCTGATTTAAAATTATACCACCCAGGAATTTATGAGCTTTGCCAATCTCATTTTGCAGAAGAAAAAGCAAGTTTCAACAAGTTTTTGTGATTTGTTAAAGCTTAGAAATAATAAATCCAGTTCTATAATCCAAGTGAACTAATCTGTAACCCAATTTTCTATTCGGAAACAGTGTATTTTTATTCTAGAAGTGTCAGATAATTTTAATGATCTGCT
>NW_021889687.1:0-653 GCF_006229205.1 Suricata suricatta
GAAAACAAACCTCTTAGGATACATCAATAAGAAAACCTAATTAAAAAATGGACAAAAGATTTAAACAGGCATTTCACCAAAGGAGAGAGATTGGTTGTAAGTAAACATAAAAAGCAGCTAAATTGCGTGTCCTGTTACAGAATTACAAATTATGACAAAATTTGATGCCACTTGACATCTAAGATGCCTCAATCCGAACACACTGACATAATCAAATGCTGAGAGGATATGGAACCACAGGAATTCTCATCCTTGTTGATGGGATTACAAAATGTATACCCCTTTGAAAGGGAGTTTGGCTAAACAGCCTAAATATATGTTATGCATTTTGCTGCATCCTTCCTCACAAATTATGTTAAAATCTGGACACTCAGTAACTTAAGATGTGGCCTTATTAGGAAATACAGTGTTTATAGAGGTAGTAAAGGTTAAACAAAGTCATCAGAGTGGGACCTAATTCAACATGACTAGTGTCTTTATGAAAGGGGAAATTTGGAAAATATTAAAAATCAATCAATCAATCAATAAAACAAGGGGCACCTGAGTGGCTCACTCAGTTAAGAATCTGACTTTGGCTCAGGTCATGATCTCAAGGCTCATGAGTTGGAGTCTTGGGTCAGGCTTTGTGTTGACAGGCTCTGGCCTGGAGTCTG
>NW_021889688.1:0-653 GCF_006229205.1 Suricata suricatta
CCCCTTCTATTGCTTTATTCCATATAGAAATTTAAAGCTATGCTCAAGTCTGTCAGTGTTTACTTTTTGATTTCTGGCTTTTCATAACAGGTTTGAAAGACATTTTCTTGTTTTTAAACATTTAAATTCTCAATTTGCCTAGGATTCTACTTTGGTATAAAGATAGAGGGAGAGTTCAATTTTCTTTTCCCAGAAAGTCAGCTCAATCTTTTTCTCTGATAATTTTAAATGCTTCATTAAATTATAAATTAAATTTCACAATCTTATACTCTATACACTATTCCATTGATTCTATTTTTGATGCTACTACTATTTTCCAAAATACTATAGCTTGATGATAAATTTAAAAATCTGATAAGGAAAGTCTTCCCTGTCAGTATTCTCTTGGCATTTCCCCTCTGCTGATTCATTTTGCCACATTACAAAACAAAACAAGACAAAATCCAAACCTAAGTCTGTTGGGACTTTGATAGGGAACTCATTGAAATTATAGATTACTCTCAAGAGCAATAGAAAGTATTCTTTTTTAAGAAAAAAAGCTTTTTAAAAATGTTTATTTTTGTGAGAGAGAGAGAGAGCCTGCGTGCATGCGTGCGAGTGAGACAAAGGGAGACAGAATCCTGTGCAGGTTCCAGGCTCAGAGCTGCCAGCAC
>NW_021889689.1:0-653 GCF_006229205.1 Suricata suricatta
GCATGAGCAGGGGAGGAGCAGAGAGAAGAGAGGGAGGGAGAGAGAAAATCCCAAGCTTATATCATTCATATCCTTTTTCATTACATACATATATATTTAGGACTGGATGGTTAACACTCTTTAGAAAATAACATTAGATCTGAACTACATACAAGGTTTGGTTTTTACAAAACATTGCAGAGCCTGATTCAGGGCTCAAGCTGATGAACCATGAGACCATGACCAGAGCCGAAATCAAGAGTTGGATGCTTACCCGACTGAGCCACCCAGGCGCCCTTAGAACAGATTCTTTTTTAAACTAGATTTAAACAAGGAGTCATGACTTTCATCCTTAATTATAAAATAATTTATTTACAATAGTCAATCAAGAAAAGAATCTGCACAAGAAGAGGAACCAACAAAATCTAGCAGGGCTACTACCCAAGCATAGGTAGAAACAGCACATTTTAGTCCCTGAAAAGGCATGGAAGCAGGTGATGGTCCCAGAGCAAAGAAGATAGAAAAAAATTTAAAACCCATGAATACCATCTGAAAAACCAGGTTTAAAACCATTTTTAAAAATACTTCAAAATGGGTGGTTAGGCACAGACTACTTATAGGTATAAGACCTACATAGTATGAGTATATTAAAAAACAGAGACAAGCAGCTGAGC
>NW_021889690.1:0-653 GCF_006229205.1 Suricata suricatta
GATGGCCAGGGGCATCCTGGAAGACTTCTCAGGGAGGTGATCTTGAAGCGGAATCCCAATGGGCAGAGAATCATGGGAAGAGATGCAAATAAACATGAGGGAAATCTCAGGAATTCATTCGAGCGCTGAGCCTGTCTTGCGCCGAGCACAAGCAGGCGGCGAGCGGGTCCCCCAGCGGAGTCAGCGCGGCCCCGGGAGACGGGAGTGCCGAAGGAGACACAGCGTGGCAGACCACAGCCTCTCCATCTCTGCGTCTCTGCGTCGGAAGAGGCCCTCTTGTTTCTGTCCGCACTGAGAACACCTGCTGTGCTTCCCCCCTCCCGCCGTACTCACAGGCTTCAGAGCCGAGAGCGGGAGCGGGGGGTCGGCTCAGTCCAGGGCCTGGACGCCTTCTCCCGTTTGGGGGTTCGCGCATGCAACCCTCACAGGCTTTTGAAAAAATGTTTATTTTTGAGAGAGAGAGAGGGAGAGAGTAGGGGAGGGACAGGGAGCGATGGGGACAGAGGGTCCGAAGTAGCTCCAGGCGCCGAGCTGTCAGCCCAGAGCCCGAGGCAGGGCTTGAACTCATGAACCGTGAGATCGGGGCCTGAGCTGAAGTCGGACGCTCAACTGACTGAGCCCCCAGGCGCCCCAGGCTTTTTGTGAATACTGAC
>NW_021889691.1:0-1424 GCF_006229205.1 Suricata suricatta
TTTCATGGATATTCAACCTGAGAGAGCATTTAGAAACCTGGAGTAAACACTTTCCATTTTTTGTGTAGAGAAATGCTGGACCATTAAACTATATTTATCAAACAGCCAATATGTATGAAACACCATATTAAATGGTATTAATTCACTAGTATCCTCAAAACAGTTTCTCTTTTTAATCTTGCGCCGAAACCCAATCATCAACCAGTGAGGAGAATGTAGTAACTACTAAGAGAGAAGGAAGAGTGACAGTTTTGCTAAGCAGGTGAAAAACTGTAGCTGGTTCTTTAGTTTCTGGTCACTTCCTAGTTTCATGTTCCAATATCTCATTAAGTCTGGCTTTAGCTGTTTCCTTCATTTTTTTGGTGAGATGCCAGAATTCCATGTCACTGATGAGCCTACTGTCCACTTACCCAATACAGAACGTGCAAGATGTTTCCAGTAGCTCTTACATCGGAGCTTCCTTGCTGCTGTACACTGGTGTTATTGAGCCAGTGATGGGAGAGGAGTTGAATAGCTTTTTGCCTCTGGGGCATTTTGATGTCCACTCATTTATGAATGTGTTATTTTGCAGCCAGGTTTGATTTAGTCTCAAAATGTGCTACCTAACCAGATAGGCTCATGCCATAAACTCCAGGCTTAAAAGATGCATTTTCCTCTTAAAATACTGGTTTTTGGCAACCTGCCTCATCTTTGTAGGGGAAAACATTGAATGTAACTAATTAGCCATAAAAGAATATTAGAGAGTTACAGTAATGAGACATAGAGACATTTAGGATGGGGGAGGGGAAACACAGGGATACTGGGCTTTATGAAATTAAATACATCATTGGAAGTGAGTAAAACCTGGTCATCAGAGATTATCAGTCTAACAAAGATATTATTTAAAATTTTTAAGTTGTTTTCTTGCACTGAAATGATTCCTGACTACAATAATATTATTCAATGTTATCAATATCAATGTTAGAATAATGTTTTCAAATACTGTTATCAAAATAAGTTAAGAACACCATAATATTCATCTCCCTGATACTATATCCTGAAGACACTCTCACTTACTACCTGTCTTTTTTCACTAATATGAATCCCAGCTATGCTGAAATGAGCTCATCTTTCTTGTCATTGACTTCACCTAGAATACATAGTCTGTCTGTTGACTACTGCTTTAATAGGCTAACATCTACTCGTCCTTTTGTAAACTATGGGTCTCATATTGTCTAGCCTTCTAACTACACATTCCTTCCCAATTTAAATTCATAATTCTTTCTTTTTTTTTCATAATATTTTATTGTCAAATTGTTTTCCATACAACACCCAGTGCTCTTCCCCTCAAGTGCCCTCCACCATCACCACCACCTGTCTTCCCCCCTCCCCCCTCCCCCCCAACCCTCAGTTCATTCTCAGCTTTCAATAGTCTCTCAAGTTCT
>NW_021889692.1:0-653 GCF_006229205.1 Suricata suricatta
CTATGAATGTTGATGGCTGCGATGGTATTTCTGAGGTCTTTTAACAGTTTATTTCAAGTTCAATTACTTTGTTCTTATTATCCAAAATTGTTTGAACACTTGTAGGATTGTACTAAGTTATGTAACCTCTCTATATTTACTTTAAATTTTTTGTGGCCAATAATTCTTATAGGTAGATATTAGTTAGAGCTTTCAAATGAGCTTCCAGAAATATTTTTCATCCTATGAGTCACTGTCTACATAAATTTTATTTTCACTTAATTCTAGCAACGAAAATATAACCCTTTTTTTATAACACATACATATTGCAGAATGATGTAAAATATTATTTCAAACTTTAAACTTCAGTTAAAATTATAATATGATTATTTCTTCCCAGCATAAATGACCTTTGGCCATTAATTACATATTCTCCAAGACTAGGTGGAAACTAGATGTCACTGATGAGTAATTCTACATTGTAATAGCTTGTGAGCATATCCATGTTCCTGATATCTAGAACATGCTTTTATAGACAGTGACTTCATCTGATACATTATCATTACTCATCAACCTTTTTTAATAATAACATGGAGTTATTCCTTTCTTTGCCTAATTCCAACCAGCTGTTCCATAGAGAAGTCAAATTCCCCTTTTACTCTGCATTGCCAGTG
>NW_021889693.1:0-653 GCF_006229205.1 Suricata suricatta
ATATGTTGCTATTATTCATTTCAACAATATTTTTAAGGAAGAAAGGTAATTGTTAATAATAAATAACTTAAAAGTAATTTTTTCCATACTGAGATGGTCAAACGGTATAACACCAACAACTCATTACTCTTCAATAATCATAAGATGCATTTTCCTGGGAGTGGGGGTATGAAAAGGCTTCTCTGCCTTTTGATACTTGTTTCGGGCAACGTGATGCTTGTAAAGACAGGAAAACTTTCACTTTGACTCAGAGAACATCTGAGATGAAGTTTAAAAAGCCCAACAAAACGTTGCCAAACTCAGCCCTTCTCATTGTGTTCTGTGACACAAAATTATTGGGACATGGGGAAATAAAGAGGCCAAAAGAGTTTGGAAATGCTTGAGTTACAAAAGATAAATCGTTTTTATTTTATTGTTTTATAATTCTTTTTTTTAAATGTTTTATTTATTTTTGAGAGAAAGAGAGAGAGAGAGAGACAGACAGACAGACAGACAGTGTGAGCAGGAGGGGGTCAGAGAGAGAGGAAGACACAGAATCCGAAGACAGGCTCCACGCTCTGAGCTGTCAGCACAGAGCCCGACGCAGGGCTCAAACCCACGAACCGTGAGATCATGAGCCGAAGTCGGATGCTCTACCATCTGAGCCACCCAGG
>NW_021889694.1:0-653 GCF_006229205.1 Suricata suricatta
AAAAATCGCAGGAGCTAGAGAGAACAGAGGGAGTTAATAGCAAGATTATTGGGACTACAATCTACTACTCAAGAAGAACAGATCAAAATAGGCCATGAAAATCATAAAACCAAAGATGTGGAAGCAACATTACAAAATGTGGCATCAGAAATGTTCATTCATAAATGAAGCACAGGCTTGAATTGTTCAAACTCCAGCTACTCAAGAGAGAGGCAGATTCGATGCAGGGCAGCAATTCTTCTATGAACAGCAAAGTCCCCAAGACACTTCCAGGGCACCCATGAGATCAAAACTATGTTCAGAATATCCCAACACTGCCTTGTTCACAGTGGATTGACATTTGTATGAACAGAGCAAATGCCATGGTGAGTAAAATTTCTGATGCCTTTGTACAAATCAAGTCAGCGTCACCAGACTACTGTTAAACACTGTGTTTTCTACCACCCTGTTCACACACACACACACACACACACACACACACACACACATCCCAATATCCATATATATCCTTTTCCAAATATCCATATCCATATATATTCTTTCACCAAAGAATATCCTTGTTGAAGAAGTACAGATTATTTTACGGACTCTCAATCTTGAGCGCACATCTTTTTAACACTGTATGTGAAGAAATGATGAATCGGGAGGTATGC
>NW_021889695.1:0-653 GCF_006229205.1 Suricata suricatta
CTCTCCTTCTCTCTCAGCCCCTCGCCTGCTCGCTTGCTCTCTCTCAAAATAAAAATAAATAAACCTTCAAGTAAAGAAAAAAAACCCCATGTCTTAAAAAAAAAAGAGGGAGTTTGGCTATTTTGAATAATATCCCATCATATTTTCTGTATTAAGTGTTTGGGCTTACCATCTTTGAAGTATATGACATGAACCGTTGGTAAGTTTCATTTTTGGAATACGCAAATCGAAATTTACCCTCAATAGTTAAAGAGTCTAGGAGATCTTTTTTGTCAAAAGCTTCTTCAGGTTTACTTTTGGACTTTTTAATTGCTTCAGTAGGCGTGAATTTTAAAGTTATATCTGCATTAAAAGCTGTTGTACTCTCTTGGACAATTTGTTTCAATGCTTTAAACTGTTCTTCATAATATTCACTTCTCAAGTTTTTATCGGCTTTGGTCTAAAAGAGAATCATAAAATGTTGTTAAAACCAGCACACAAAAAACCATCCCAAATAAGCACAGAATAAAATAAAAAATCAAACAATTATTTGAAAGGTATTTGAACAAAGGTGTTAAGAGTGAAGCATTGAAGTGACATGCCTGGGCTCCACGACTCTGAGAACGGGACACTGTGACTTCTCTGTGTGTCAGATTTCTTCTGTGAGAGAGAGA
>NW_021889696.1:0-653 GCF_006229205.1 Suricata suricatta
ACACTAGAAAAGTGCTATTTTATGCCTGGAATCATCTGCAGGGAGAGGGGTGTCTGCATATGTCCATCAGTACTTCATGTGACTTTAGGGCATTTTTATTCAGTGTTAAAATATTTTGACCTTTCACAAAGGGAAAGACACAATGTATCTTTGGCGATAGGTCCCATTAAATAGGACACAGACGTTTCTTTAGTTATGATCTCTCTCTGAGATAGATATTTATAAATGCGACATAAATCTCACAGATGTGCCCTGTTTTGTTTTATGTTCCACTACATTCTCCAATAGGATCTAAGTGACATCCTGCAGATTCCAAATCAAATGGGGCCATTGTTTGTTGCTTTGATTTTTTCTCACCGAGAGACCTAAAGCACTTTGTTGTAACATTTTTTTTAATGTCTTAAAAAAATCATCCTTGCCCAGCTTCCTTCTACACAAAGACTTGAGAGACACAACGGTGGCAGTGCAAATAAGTGAATTTAAGTGCAATGCTTCAATAGTTAAAAACAGCAATTGCCTTGAAAATGAATAACATTCAACTGAATGGACTGTTTTAGTAGGTTCCCATTTTATTACTTGCAGCTTTTGGAGCTTATTTGTCATCAGTCTGTCACTGTTTACCATTCCATTCTTGGACACACAGCTTGATCCGC
>NW_021889697.1:0-653 GCF_006229205.1 Suricata suricatta
GCAGGATAATATGAAGACAAAATCTAGTGAATAAACATCATAGAATTTTATTAAGATAAAGGGTTTAAGTTTAAACTTAATTAGATAGATATCTATGTTTTATAATAAGTTTGCTTCTTACCACCTTTATCCTTTGTATCCCAGGTACCATATTCTTCAACCAACTCATTGTGGGGTGGGGTGGGGTGGGGTGGATAAGAAGCCCTGATTTAAAACATTTTAATCTATAAGCAAAGGATGCCTCAAGCCTTGTCTATTCATATATCATAAAAAGGAGAGACGTATTTATGAAATGGGCTCCAGCACAGTGTGCAGCTATTGTAATTGCCCTGATACAGAAACTGAGATAGAGTTAGCCAGTTTATTGGTTACAATTAGTATATTGCATGGAGTACCATTTATCTTGGCACATATGGGATTTCTTCTCCTTAAACAACTTGTCATTTCATTTAATTATTTATTAACTTAATAAGTTATAATTCATGTTGAAAGAGTTATTTTAAAGGCATGATAATCTTAGATTCCATTAGTGACAGAAAGTATTATAAAAAATATTTTGGGGGGCACCTGTGTGGCTTAGTTGGTTAAGTGTCTGACTCTTGATTTTGGCTCAGGTTGTGATTTGGTGTGTGAGCGGAACTCGAATCCTGCTA
>NW_021889698.1:0-653 GCF_006229205.1 Suricata suricatta
TATATGTCATATATATACATATATACACAACTATATACATTAAATTCCGGTTATTGTATTTTATATGTTATATATATATACATATATACATTAAAATCTGGTTACTGTATTTTATATGTCATATATACACATATATACATTAAAATCTGGTTATTGTATTTTGTATGTCATATATACATAAAAAGATTAAAATACGGTTATTGTAGTTTATGTCTCATAGATATACCTATATACATTAAAATCTGGTTTTTGTATTTTATATGTCATACATGTACATATATACACAACTATACACATTAAAATCTGGTTATTGTATTTTATGTGATATATATACACTTATATACATTAAATTCCAGTTACTGTATTTTATCTGTCATATATATACATAAAAAGATTAAAATCCAGTTATTGTAGTTTATGTCTCATATATATCTACATACATTAAAATCCGGTTATTGTATTTTATATGTCATACATATACACCTATATACATTAAAATCGTTATAGTTTATATGTGATATATATACATATATACACACCTATATACATTAAAATCCAGTTATAATTTATATGTCATACATATACATATATACACAACTATATACATTAAAATCTGGTTATTGTACTTTATATGTCATATATATACAATTATA
>NW_021889699.1:0-653 GCF_006229205.1 Suricata suricatta
TCTTGGGGGATGGAGAACTAACACTGAATACGGTTTTGATCTTTTGTGTGCCTTGGCCACTCACGTCTAGCTCAGCAAGACAGTCGCCAAAGTTATTTTGACCAGGAAATGGCAATCTCCAGCCTCCAGATGCAAATCTTGTTTACTGGCTCACTCAACGGAGTGATAATCCTTGCCTGAGGCAGACAGAAAACTTGGCAGGCCCCGACACCTCTGGGGATGTGTCGAGGAGGAAACTGCTGCAGTTGAGGTCAAGGAGGCTGTTTCCTGCTTTCTCCTCAAGGGGTTTGATGGTTTCCTGTCTCACTTTCAGGTCCTTCATTCATTTTGAGTTTATTTTTGTGTATGGTGTAAGAAAGTGGTCTAGTTTCATTCTTCTGCATGTTGCTGTCCAGTTCTCCCAGCACCACCTGTTAAAGAGGCAGTCTTTTTTCCATTGGATACTCTTTCCTGTTTTGTCAAAGATTAATTGGCTGTACATTTGTGGGTCCAGTTCTGGGTTCTCTATTCTATTCCATTGGTCTATGTGTCTGTTTTTGTGCCAATACCATACGGTCTTGATGATGACAGCTTTGTAGTAGAGGCTAAAGTCTGGGATTGTGATGCCTCCCGTTTTGGTTTTCTTCTTCAATTTTACTTTGGCTATTCGGGGT
>NW_021889700.1:0-653 GCF_006229205.1 Suricata suricatta
CCTTGAAAATATTGATTCAATACTTATCATATTTTAATCACACAAAGAAAGTAATGGATCCAAATCAGGAAATGATTAAAGGAACAAGAAAGTACTCAAAGAAAAGATATACAAGTGGAATGAAGAAGCACTTATGCACTCTTATAAAGACTAATTATGAAAAAAAGCATATTTCATCAGTCATCCTGTTAAAGCTTATAAATATCTATCATAACTCGTATTTTGGAAAATTTAGATGTGCAAGTGCTATTAGCCACTGCAAATGATGCAATCTCTTCGTAGGATCATTCTCAAGTTTTCAGAAATCATTACAGTTACCCTTTACAAAATATATTTTTTTCATTCATTTTATGTTCATAAATGTATTCTGCGGCACCTGGGTGGCTCAGTTGGTTAACTGTTTGACTCTTGATTTTGGATCACACTTCATGAGATTGAGCCCCATGTTGAGTTCTGCTCTGTCATCATGGAGTCTGCTTGGGAGTGTCTCTCCTCCTTTCTCTTAGCCCCTCTCCTGCTCTCTCCCACTCTCTCTCACTCTCTCCCTCTCTCTCAAAAATAAATACATATTTAAATAAAGAATGTATTCTATAATTGTCCGGGCCAAGTGTGTAGGAGAATAGAGAGTCCTGGTTATCTTCTTGCCCTTACAA
>NW_021889701.1:0-652 GCF_006229205.1 Suricata suricatta
ATGGGGAGCACTCTGATGTATGGGGGTCCTGACTCGCCGTATTCTACCCGAAATTAACATTATCCTGATGTCACCTAACTGGAATGAAAGCAAAAACTTAGGGGCGCCTGGGGGGCTCAGTCGGTTAAGCTCTGGCTTTGGCTCAGGTCATGATCTCATGGTTCGTGGGTTTGAGCCCCACGTCGGGCTCTGTGCTGACAGCTCAGAGCCTGGAGCGGCTTTTGATTCTGTGTGTGGCTCTCTGCCCCTCCCCTGCTCACACTCTGTCTCTCAAAAATAAATAAAAATGTTTAAAAAATTAAAATAAAAACTTACAACGATAAATAACATAAAAAACTTAGGAGAAGCCGCACCACGACGCCCTGCGTGTTTGCCGATGGCCACTCTGTGGAACCCAGACTCACCACCGGGCGGCACCCTCCCGTGGGGTCCAGGCTGCTTCCTGCGCCGCACAGCTCAGCCACGTGATCGGGGGCCAGTGCCCAAGAATAAATTCACTCCTAAAAAATCTTTCTCTTATGCAGATTGTGTACCATATACAATACATCTCCCAGGTGGGGCCCTCTGTCCCCCAAGGCTCTCTCTTCAACTGGCACGCCGTGGAGCCCCAGAGAAGGGCAGAGCTGCTCCAGAAGCGGTCCCTGGGACCATG
>NW_021889702.1:0-1424 GCF_006229205.1 Suricata suricatta
GGAAGGTGACCATCTTCCCCGCCCCTCATGGTGATTGGGTCTTGGACGCCCAGTTTCCAGAACTATGAGAAATAAGCTCCTGTTGTTGAAGCATCCCAGTTTGCAGTACTTTGTCGTGGCATCCCAAGCTAAGACCTCGTCCACACCCATTGGCATACCTTACACTTTATTCCCTAGGACTACATCCCCTACTTGATAACAAATTCAGTATCGTGTTTTTCAACTACCATCTCTTATATTTCCAACTTACTCCCCTCAGTGCTGTGATTCCAGAAATCCTTAGGCCTATAGTCCAGTAATCCTACGATCTTTTCACTTTCAGGTTTGGTTTTTTTAGTCCCTTATTTTCTTCCTTGTAACCAGCAAAGGTCTTTTGCTATATAATCACTCTCTTGAGTACATCAAGTCTCCTTACCTTTCCTTCATTTTACTTCTCTGGAAAAATCCCAACCCCAATTAAAGTCAACTTTATGAACACTCCTCACCTCCACTCAAGAAGAATACAGAAAAAGTAAAGTATAACCATCTCTCACTTTGGATTTGTCTTCATAAAACCTCAAGTGGGCACAAGATGTTACCAAGAAATTCGACTACATTTTCCTATTCCAGGTACATTTCTGTTCATACCTCTCCTTCCCGTTTTCAAAGATCCAACATGGACTCCCCTCCTCACTCCCAATAAATGACCTTACTTCCTATTTTAATGAAAGATAAACAAATGAATATAAGAAATCAGAAAAGAGTATCTTCACTCACCGTTACCACCACATCCCCCTTGCTGTCTGTGCCTGAGCACGTCTACCTTTCTTCCTCTTGTTATATCAACAGTAACTGGCATCTACAGAGCCCTGACTGTGCACTAGAAATCATTCTAAGCACTTTACACAAGCCAACTAACTTAATCTCCATGACAGCCCTATAAACCAGGGACCACTTTTATCCACATTTCACAAATGAGAGACCAGAGGTCTAGAGAGGTAGAGACACTTGGCTCCTGGTCACACAACAGGGACCGGGCAGGCTTGTTCTCTTTCACCTTCACTGCTGCTCCCCGCTGTGCTGCATTGATATGAATGACCTGTCTGGGCTCCAAACACCAAGCCTGCTACTGTGCCTTAAATCCCACTCCCACCTGACTTATTCTGGGATACCACACCAGGAGTTAACCCCAATCTCCTGATCTCTCCCGGATCGTTACCATAAGGATAGACTTTTTCTCTCATCTTTAAAAACCCTCCCATGACTCCACATCACTCTCAAACTGCTACCTCATTTCTCTGCTCCCTTCTAGATCATAAGTCTCGTAAAAGAGTGTTCATTACCCCAGTATCTACCATTCTTTCTTGAATTCATATAATTCAGTCTCAAAGTGGCCCTAGTCAATCACTTACAATTTAAACACTTGCTCACTCCTTCCACCTTGA
>NW_021889703.1:0-652 GCF_006229205.1 Suricata suricatta
GCGGACCCCACTGCAGGGCCGGGGCTCCCGCGGCGGGTGGGCGGTGGGGCCTCTGCACCACGGAGGAAGCTCCCCCTGCACTGGTGCACTTGGCATTGACCCCAGCGTGCCCAGTGCTTTCCATCTGTGATGTCATCCCGTCCAGACGCTCAGCGTTAGACGGTGAGGACATTCGGGTCAGCAGTCAGGACCGTGTTCAAGGGGACGCCCCACTGGGACAGGACCCGATCCAGCATTGCTCCGGATTCACGCTCGGCCCCGCCCCCCGGAGTCCAGGGAGTCTGCGGGGTGGGTTCATTAACACGGTGGGTTCTACCGTTTTCTCCTTGTTCTTCATGAAACACACTCACACTTTCTGTCTCCACTGCCCTAGGCACCTTCAGCACTGTGGTCAGGAGCCCTGGGGCCCGTGGGTCTGATGTGGAGGATTCTGGAAACCGAGTTTCCTTGACGGGGACTCAAGGAGGTTCTGCGGTGTTTCATGTGGCCACTAAACCAATATTAACCCCAGAAGTCATCCTGGAGAAGATTTCTTGGGGCATTGAGTCCGGGTCACAACACATAGCCATGCTGCACGTCTTTCCCGGGGTACGTGGCCCAGAATGGGTGAACTTCCAGGACAAATACAAGGAGAGAGTCCACGTGCTCAACA
>NW_021889704.1:0-652 GCF_006229205.1 Suricata suricatta
TGAGATCCTACCATGCACACTATCAGATCACGATGCTATGAAATTTGAAATAAATCAGAGGAAAAAGTCTGGACAGCCTCCAAAAACATGGAGGTTAAAGAACACCCTACTAAAGAAAGAATGGGCCAATCAGACAATTGCAGAATAGATTTAAAAATACACGAAAACAAATGAAAATGAAAATACAACAATCCAAACTTTTTGGGATACAGCAAAGGCAGTCCTAAGAGGAAAGATTATTGCAATCCAGGCCTATTTCAACAAACCAGAAAAAGTGCAAATACAAAAATCTCACAGTGCACCTAAAGAAACTAGAAGGAGAGCAGCAAGAGCACCTCAAATCCAGCAGAAAAAGAGAAATAATAAAGATCAGGGCAGAAACAATCAATATAGAATCCAAAAAAGAAAAATCAATAACAATTGAGCAGATCAATGAAACCAAGGGATGATTTTTTTGAAAAAATAAATTTGATAAACATCTAACCAGTTTCCTCAAAAAGAAAAGAAAGAACACCCAGATAGACAAAATCACAAATAAAAATGGATCTATTACAAACAGTCCTTAGGAAAATCAAGCAATTATCAGGGAATGCTATGAAAAATTATGTACCAACAACCTGGACAACCTAGAAGACGTGGACAGATTCTGAAA
>NW_021889705.1:0-652 GCF_006229205.1 Suricata suricatta
TTCAATAGTAAATATTCTGCTACTATGTATTAAATACTGCCTGGTTTGCCCAAGCTAAGATGAAACCACATCATAAATCAATAAGCATTTTGCATTTTCTTTCATTAAAGATCCTCTGACAAGAATAAAAGTAGGGTCACCAACCATCCTGGTTTGCCCAGTACTCTCCTGATTTTTAGCACTGTAAAGCCAGGGTCTATAAACAGTTTCAGAACACCTGGTCACCTAAACGTAATCTCAGGAGACTAGAGCCTAGACCCACCTGTATCTCCTGGTCAGGTGGTGCAGCCATGAGAGGAAGAACAAGTGGAAAGAAGAGGGGCCAGTTAGGGAGATGGGCACAGCGCCAGACTGGCCATTTCAGTCTATGACCTTCAAGGGAAGGGAAAAGGGCACCCGGAAAAGTACTCTATAAATGATGAAAGGTTTGCTTTAAATGGTCAAAAAACGTTAAACAACTCCACAGGCCTGCAGTTTTTCTAAACTCATGGACGTGGAAAAGTTCAGCACAAACAGAGCAAACCAGACACCCCGTAGATGGAAGTCACCCTCACTGTCTTTTGAAAATCATCACACACACTTAAGGTCCCATTGTAAGTATAGTCTTAAAGGGCTCTGATTTGTACACACACACCCCAATAGGAAAAAAAAA
>NW_021889706.1:0-652 GCF_006229205.1 Suricata suricatta
AAAAAAAGTAATTTTGTCCTAAATGAGATTGGTTGTTTGGAAAGAAATGGCTTTGGGACAAAGTTTAAGGGAAAGAAAAGTTGTGGAAGGTTTGTGAAAGGAAATCATTAAAAAGGAATTTTATGTGTGAGGTTGAGATAAATGAAATTTTAAGGGTATATTGGTATAGGGTTAAAATTCTGCTTTTCTCTCTGTTCAAAAGACAAGTTCCCCCCCACCTTTGATCTACTCTTAATAAGATTATGTAAATGAAGGGTTTCTCTTTTGTCAAGAAGGCCAAAGTTTTAGGTGTTATCTTTATCAGGTCTTTGATCGCTTAGTTAAAACTTCTCTGAGGTGAAAAAAGTTAGGTTTTCCTGAAGAATTCCAAAGGCAAATGAGATCTTTTATTGCCACTTTGGTTAAATAAATGGAGTTTTCAGATTTGTAACAATTTGTAATTCTATTTAGGATGTGCCTTATAATTTCCTAAGTGCTGGGAGCCGTACCGGCCTTGCTGAGTAACACGGTCACAGTGGGGAGGTGGTGGATGTGGCGCGGCTCGTGCCACGGGGGCGGAGGCTAGCGTCTCCTTCTGTTAACTCATTGCTCATGTAAAACTAAGCCTGTTACTATTGACTAAGCCTCACAATGTTCTAAATCAGACCGATAT
>NW_021889707.1:0-652 GCF_006229205.1 Suricata suricatta
TGAAATATCTTTTCCACAGCTTTCATAAAAAGAGAGTGGTTTGGGCTTGATCAATAGTCTATCTTATGTATCAGTGTCATTCCTGAAGACCTGTTCTGCTTCATGTATTAAATACATTTTTATTGAGTGTCTCTTATTTTCCAGGCCTTGTCTGAGTTGTGAATGAAAGAGAAAAGACCCTTGTTTTAAAAGAACATGCATATAAGTTGGTGTAGAGAAAAATCTAAACCGACTAATAATGAATATGGTAACTTCATAGAGGGATCACAAAATAAAATAGGGGTATTGGAGAAAGAATGAAAGGATGATGTTTTAGATAGGATGGTTAAGGAAAAAAAAAATGAGAGAAGATTTAAGATTAGAAAGTTCCCATACATTTGAGGATGTGGGCCAAAAAGTCTAGATGGAGGACAACTCAAGTCAATACAGTATTAAATAGATTGTATGAGAAACAATGCAATTGGAGAGTAGTAAATGATGAAGAGAGTCATGTGAAAGCTGGTAGTCCACACAGGAGGTAATAGAGGCTTAGATAAGGGTGGTAGATGAAGAGTTAATGAGAAGAGTTCAGGGAAGGTTACAGAAACTGAGTAGCTTGAATGATGGTGCCTCCAGAGTTGTAAGCACTAGGGAAAGTTTGGGTGCATAATCA
>NW_021889708.1:0-652 GCF_006229205.1 Suricata suricatta
ATATATTCACTAAATATTCACTAAATGAATGACTTGATGAATGACCAATATAATTCATACTTAAGATTTTACATTAATCTCTTCTCACTTAAGTCATCTGTGAAAATGTCTGGTTATTCCAAGAATATGGAGAGGTTTTTTAGACAATCTGCGCTATGACTGTTTCTTATACCATTCAGAGAAAAAGTAGATAGCAGCCAAGAGTAACGTTTCATGGGTCATATCTTATCCATGCTTGAACAATTGTTAAATGATATCTGGAGAGAAGTACATTTATTTCTCTAGCTTACTAGCAACTCTATAGTCTTTGTCATGTGGTTAAAAAGTGCATACTAGCCTTGGATGTTGGACTAGTGGAAGAGGACAGCGGGGTAATGGGAACAGGGAACAAAAGGAGTGATGAAATTTACATCTGTTTCCACTGAGAGGGAAAAGGACTAATTCATCCTAGCGACGAATGCACCCAAGAAGGATGCATTTCATCCTATTTTCAGTTCACCCTACAACATATTTACTATGTTAATTGTGTCCACTGGTGCACATTAGTCCATTACACAGCAGCAAAACTCTACCCATTTATTTAGTCTGCTGACCTATTTATTTCTCATCTATACTCATCAGGGTAACTCATTATAATGCTTATTAACTGCTG
>NW_021889709.1:0-652 GCF_006229205.1 Suricata suricatta
GCTTCTCCGAAGGGCGCACTTGGGACCCTCAGTTCTCTCCTGAGTCCCTGCACTCCCTGGGACCCCCAGCTGCCCAGACATCTGCCTTTCACGGGACTTTCCAAACCAGTTCCTTGGCATCTCTAAGTCTCATACAATCCAAGGCCATCAGAGCTGTCAGTAAAATGATATTGGCCGCTATGCCTTTGTTCCCTGCCCAAGCAAGACATCACTGATGAATCTTGACATGTTTTCATGCTGGGCCCAAGAATGTTCCCTGATCTACCCCCATCGCCGCCTTCCACAGCTGAGCAATGTGCATTCCAGAGAGGGGCAGGGGCTGACCGAGGCTCACCCAGGGTCAGTCAGGAGGTCAGCTCTCTCAACTCTAGCCCAGAGCCCCTTCTGCTCTGCTAGCCTGCCTTGCATGGCTCCCTCTCGCCCAGATCCCGGAAGCCTGGCTCCTCCTGGCCAACGTCGTGGTGGTGCTGATCCTGGTGCCCGTGAAGGATCATTTGCTGGACCCTTTGCTGCTGCGCTGTAAGCTGTTGCCCTCGGCCCTGCAGAAGATGGCACTGGGGATGTTCTTCGGTTTTGTCTCCGTGGTTGTGGCGGGTGAGTGGAGGGACAGGGTGGGGGGCGGTTGGCTCCATTTCAGGCTGATGCTGGAGCC
>NW_021889710.1:0-652 GCF_006229205.1 Suricata suricatta
CCCACAAATCCCAGTCTTTTTGGGTAGCCATGTGTTTGCCGTGTGTGCAGTACCTTCCATTAGGTGGTGGAGACTATTCCCCCACCTTTGATCTGAAAGGGATTAGGATTTTTTATTTGTGGTGGCCAGGAGAACATGATAGAATTCACAGGGAATCTTAGAGGCTTTGGTGCATTTCTAATGGTCTCTCTTGGAACTCGACCTCTGAAAAGTGAGTAAAACCAGGTGGGCTGCCACAGGAAGTGAGGACATGTGGAGCACAGCCCAGTTGTCCAACCCACAGTCACCCTGTATCAGCCACAGCTAGATGTTCAGGCCCCAATTATATTAGAATGCCCTGGTGAGATCAGCATAGCCTCCCCAGCGGACACACAGCTGACTCAAGACCCTTGAGGAGATCAACAGAGATTGGAACTCCTCACCATACAATTCCACTGGATTCTAAAGGTATTCTACCAAGCCATTTGCTTTCAGGATGGTTTGCTATGCTGCAACATTCATGATTATTCGTTATTCAAGCTTATTTTGGATAATTATTAAAAAAGGACTCCATTGAGGATCCTCTTCCGGTTCATTAGAGATTGGAAGGGACATACATTTTTGTGGAGAAAAAATGGTGACCTTGTATCACATAACAGAGCAGGAATTCAAG
>NW_021889711.1:0-652 GCF_006229205.1 Suricata suricatta
GCTTCTCCGAAGGGCGCACTTGGGACCCTCAGTTCTCTCCTGAGTCCCTGCACTCCCTGGGACCCCCAGCTGCCCAGACATCTGCCTTTCACGGGACTTTCCAAACCAGTTCCTTGGCATCTCTAAGTCTCATACAATCCAAGGCCATCAGAGCTGTCAGTAAAATGATATTGGCCGCTATGCCTTTGTTCCCTGCCCAGGCAAGACATCACTGATGAATCTTGACATGTTTTCATGCTGGGCCCAAGAATGTTCCCTGATCTACCCCCATCGCTGCCTTCCACAGCTGAGCAATGTGCATTCCAGAGAGGGGCAGGGGCTGACCGAGGCTCACCCAGGGTCAGTCAGGAGGTCAGCTCTCTCAACTCCAGCCCAGAGCCCCTTCTGCTCTGCTAGCCTGCCTTGCATGGCTCCCTCTCGCCCAGATCCCGGAAGCCTGGCTCCTCCTGGCCAACGTCGTGGTGGTGCTGAGCCTGGTGCCCGTGAAGGATCATTTGCTGGACCCTTTGCTGCTGCGCTGTAAGCTGTTGCCCTCGGCCCTGCAGAAGATGGCACTGGGGATGTTCTTCGGTTTTGTCTCCGTGGTTGTGGCGGGTGAGTGGAGGGACAGGGTGGGGGGCGGTTGGCTCCATTTCAGGCTGATGCTGGAGCC
>NW_021889712.1:0-652 GCF_006229205.1 Suricata suricatta
AAAAAAAAAAAAAAACTTCTGTCTTTATTTGCCTTTCCTCCTCAAGTTTTATCTGCTTGAAGCAATTTTCCCTTTCTGTATTCCAGCTTGAGGAAATGTTACCACCCCCTTAAAATTGCAACTGACAGGACACCTTTCATTCTTATTCTTCTATAGGTGTCTCACCTTTCACTTTCATGCAACTAGAAGCTTGTAGGCACTTACCTTACTGTGGTTTTTATCAGTTGAAAGTTATAAAACAATGCTCTAAGGTTAAAAAAGGAATCTTACTTTGCTTTGTATTAGTTTAACGTTAAAAATGAAGGCTTGGATTCTACTTAGGGGATATCATAAGAATATTATTTTTCCTTGTTATATGTTATTTTTCCCAACCACTAAATGATCCAATTAATGATCCTTATTCATGGAGGTAGAATAACACACATGAAGAATTTCACGTAGTACTTATAAAAAGCAAGCTTTCAATAAACACTCGAAATTCCTCTACTATTTTTCTACATATACTTTTAATTATTTAGATTATGACTTTCATAACATCAGGGCTCATGGAAGTGACTCCCCCAATTCCCAGATACCAATGACTTAATTAATTTACATTCACATCAACTAATACACAGATCCTTTTAGCTTGTCCATCTTATAAAATAATCAT
>NW_021889713.1:0-1424 GCF_006229205.1 Suricata suricatta
TTTCTATTCCTAGGAGTGGAATTGCTATATTCAAAGACAATCACATTTTAATTTTGCCAGACCATGCTAAGCTGCATCTCCTAAAAGCATATTTATTTGCACCTGCACCAGTACTAGATGTAAACTCCAGTCTTTGGCAATCTCAGAGTGGAAATGGTGTTTTGATGTTTTATTTTGCCCTTCCCGGCTTACCATTAATTGTCAGTATCCTTAGCCACTTTCCATCCCTGTTCCCTTTTTTCTTTTTCTGTGAATCCGCCTGCCATATATTTTACTGATTTGCCACTGGGTGAATTTTCTTTTTCTTACTGATTTGAATGTGCTTCCCATATATTGTGGCTATTGGCCAGCGATTATATATGCTACTCAGATTTTCATCCAGTGAAGTGTGTGCCTATTATTATTCTGCATGCAACATTATCAAATTTCTAGTCCTCAATCCCTACCACTTTTTCTTGTGGCTTTGCCTAGGGAGGCTTTTCTTACCCCAGGAGATGGAAAACAGTCCTCATTATCCAAGGAAACAATTAAAAAAAAAAGTTTGGGCTGAAATTTTATCTGGAAAAATAAAGTTAAATAAGTGTTTTTTAAAATATTATATCTAACGACGTTTTCATTTTCCATTATAATTCGACCCATAAACTTCTCTTCAGAATGAACAAGATATAAATCAGGCTTTCACGGAGGGGGCTCATTCTTCTGATTGAAATCTATGATTGCATAACATCGCCTCCTTCATTTTTTTACAGCACAGTCGGGATTCTTTTTACAAAAATATCTGCAGACAACATCAATTCTCCCGAGGGAGTCTGAGGGAGTCTCTCAATTCTTTGATGTTTAAATCATCCCCTTGTGAAGGCTTCATCCTGATTTGCTTAGGAACTTTTTCTTCCTCGTTCCTGAACTGGGCTCTCTTCTCATGTTGTGAGAGCCTCATCAGGTGACGGGTGCACAAGCGGTCTGAGGAAGGCTCCAGCATCCTTTTCATCAGCTGCATGGAAAGCCCTACCCCTTGCCGGGTTTGCATTGTCCCTGTGCAGTCCCTTTGCTCTGGCACGATTTTGCCGAGTGTTTACAACACCAGGCTCTAAGCAGAGATAGTTGGTATCGGAGACAGATGTTTGAGCCCAGCAAGATTTTACATGTGGCCGACCCATTGCTTAGTATTTCCATGATGTGTCTATTTTTTGCTTTTTGTGTAACTCTGTCACTTCAGAGACTCAGATAATGAGGAGAGGAATAATGAGGACTCCTCCGGCCTGCCATTCCATTTAAGTGACCCAATACCCAGAGTCACCATTCCAGGCACAACAAATAAGGCTCTGCAGCGGTCAGGGTTGTCTGGAGAAAGAGAATAAATGTAGATAGAGAGACAGATGGATGGATGGATAGATAGATAGATAATTTACATGGGAATCAGCTCA
>NW_021889714.1:0-652 GCF_006229205.1 Suricata suricatta
AAAGGAGACATCAATGAATTCTCTCCTATCTCACGTTCCATATCAAATTAGTTATTATATCTATAGTTATGTCTCCTTAATACCCCTCAAGTATGTTTACCATCATTTCTAGTCTAACTTAAAAGGGAATGTCATTCACTTACAATGAGATGTATAAATACTCATTGAATAACTGAATGAATCAAATAATTATTAGGTTAGGTTCAGCAAATCGGTCAGATAACAATCCCATATTAAACATAAATAAATTTTATATAACAGTGCTACCTTAAACATGTTCCTTATAGACCAGCAATAACAAGGGTACAATTCGGTTAAATGTTTTATAATTTTAACTATGTGTTCCCTTATCTTATATTGACCTGGGCCATTCAAAGAGTCTTTAGAAGAATCAGTAATGACAGGCAGTCTTTTTCTTTTTTTAAGTCTTAAAAGGAATGCGTTCTAGTTTTCTCCACTAAATATATTATTAAAATTGATTTTGGTATATAATTCTTAATATATGCAAGGATTTCCATTTCATTTCTGGGTTTCTGAGATTTAAAAAAATCACAGATTCTTCATTACCTGTACCAAATGCTTTTTCTTTTTGCATTGACTTTAAAAATTACGTGAAATTTTTCATTTAGGCTATTATTCTAATGAATGGTAT
>NW_021889715.1:0-652 GCF_006229205.1 Suricata suricatta
TAGGCACCTGGGTGGCTCAGTCCTTTAAACCTTTGACTTCAGCTCTGATCAGGATCTCAAGGTTTGGGAGTTTTCCTGCAGGGGGCTCTCTGCTCTCAATGCAGAACTCACGTTGGATGTTTTGTCCCTCCCTGTCTTCCATCCCCACTGATATTCTCTCTTTCAAAAATAAATACATTAAAAAATCATTAACTACCGATCTCTATTTGCAATTTTAATATATTTCAGGAAGTTTTCAAAAGAGGTGTGAGGGAAAGTAGTGCCGGCATAGATCATCAGGAGGTATCATTCATACATGAATATTGTGACTTCTTCTATGTTTAGAAATGTAGTCTTGTGGTGCCTGGGTGGCTCAGTCAGTTGAGGGTCCAGCTTCGGCTCAGGTCATGATCTCACGGTTCGTGGGTTCAAACCCCTCGTGGGCTCTGTGCTGACAGCTACCGCAGAGCATGGAGCCTGCTTGAGATTCTGTATCTCCCCCTCTCTCCTACCCTCCTCTGCTTGCACACTCTCTCTCTTGTCTCTCAAAAATAAATTAAAAGCATTAAAAAATTAAAAAAAAAAAGAAATATAGTCTTCTCTCCCCTACTCTGTGGAATCCTAAGCTTATCTGTCTACAAAATCATTACCTAAATCAAACGTGCGCGGGCGC
>NW_021889716.1:0-652 GCF_006229205.1 Suricata suricatta
TGGGACAAGGCGCCAGCCCAGCGCTCAGGAGTCATGGCTGCTCGAAGGAGCTCACATGGTCAATTATCAGGAAGGAATCTGGCAAATTGTGTTAAACATTTAGTATCATTGTTTTTTGTAAAGTTGATGCATTTTTCATTTGGTAAAAATTTAACTCATGGAAAAATATAAACACATAGAAGCCGCCGCCAGGCTTGTGGTCGGTCAGAGTTGCTCTTTCCCCCCCCAAGGCTAATCATTTATTGACCAGGTAGAGGAAGTTCTTGTTCATGGCGGAGTTCTCCTGGGATGGCAAAGGCAGTTGCAAAATTTGGAGAAAATCTTTAATTCTCGGTTGGTTGATGACTTCTCCTAGACAATTAAGGAAGATCATGAAGACGCGGAGATAATGCTTTCGTACGTGATATGACGGAAATCAGGTTGCTGCACTTGTCACGGATGCTGTGGGGCCACGGGGGGGGGGGGGAGATCCAGGAGCCCCGGGGAGGAAGCGCTCACGCAGCCCTGGAGGCCTGGGCCGCTTCGCTCACCGGGCGGGAGACGGCGACCACCCTGGTCGACCATGTTTTCCTGAGCAGTCCCATGCTCCTGACAATATTTCACAAAGGGTTCCTGAGTCTCGCACTCACATCCGATCCCGGGCGTGGAGCTC
>NW_021889717.1:0-652 GCF_006229205.1 Suricata suricatta
ACAAACTTCTTGCTTCAAAAAGGACCTTCCGAAAGAACCAACTTCTTCTTCTGGGTTCAACTTACTTTCCTTCTTCTGAAACAAGCAAATAGAAGGAAATTCTAGGATACCAGGAGACTTAGAGATTTGCAGATGATTATTCTGCTTTCCTTTTTTTCTCCCCTCCCAATACAAGAAGCAATGTGGTCAACCTTTAGAGATACGCACATGGGTGTTCTGATGAGTGAATATTTTCACATGTCTCATTCGGATTAGCCTCACTCATTTTTTTTTAGGGGACAGAGAGTTGTACGGGCCCTATTAGCCAGGGTGGCCCAGATGACAACCCTATTACCCCATCTGAGACAGTTAAAGGGCCTGCTCTGTCTTTTCTGAAAAAACCACTTGCATAACTTTGGGGCAAAGATTTCTCTTACGAGCTCTGTAAGCCTCAGGTGTTGCATATGGTATAATGAGAAATCTCTATTTCAGAGCAAGGTGCATACAAGTCCTAGTGAGACTTAAGAACCCTACAGGAGTCACAATTTACCATTTCAATTTGTGTTGCATTGGAAAGGAAAACCCATCAGCTCTACCTGAGCATTAAGAGGCCTCTAAAATGCAGTGTCCGTGGTCTCCTGGACCATCAATGGTTCACTTTTGTTGGCACAGA
>NW_021889718.1:0-652 GCF_006229205.1 Suricata suricatta
AACTTGGGTATTCTGAAAACTATGTGGAAGGCTAAGTTTTTCTGAAAAATGTGAATGAGATGGAGAGTGGAAAGAGAATAATGTGGAATGTCAGGGGTCATAGTTTTCAAGGTGCAATAGAAAGCCATTGAATGTATAACCATCACCCCATGCTCTGTGGGAGCTCCTTCCTTGCCTACTGATAATAGCTTGGGTCTCAGGTTATAACACAGCCTTATTTTCAGATATTAGACAACATGAGATTTTTAAAACTTCATTCTTATACCCAATTGATTCCTCTTTTCCAGGAGAACTTAAGGCTGTTTAAGGTAATTTCAGGTCCTGAAGTTAAAAGCAGTGTGATAGGCAGAATTCTAAGGTGACTCCTTTAGATTCCCAGTCCCTGAATATTCACTAAAACATTAATCTAGATCCTGCTATGAAAGGATTTTGCAGATGTAATAAAGTAGACTGTAGTATAGGGAGATTATCTTTGTGGGTCTGACTTAGTCACTCACCTTTTATTTTATTTTTTAAAAAAATTTTAAAGATAATTTATTGTAAAGTTAGCTAACATACAGTGCGTACACTGTGCTCTTGGCTTCCGGGATAGATTCCTGTGATTCATCATTTACATACAACACCCAGTGCTCATCTCAACAAGTGCCCTCCT
>NW_021889719.1:0-652 GCF_006229205.1 Suricata suricatta
AAATTCCCACATCCTCTTAGCTACCATCACAGTTATAGTTAAAAAATAATGTGACTTTTTCATGTTTCTGTCTCTTTTCTATGCCTGTGTTTTCTCTATTTTCTCCATGATTTGGCTGATTTTTACAGTTTCTCCCAAATTGACTGATTTAATCCTGCTATTTTTCCTAACTAGCTGTCATGCCTTCCTACCTTCTAAAAAGATCCCCATATGAAGATTACTACCCACTGAACAAGCAGAAAGGGGCAGCAAGATAAGAAAGTGTATATTCCATGTTGTCTTAACTATGCAGAAGTAACGTGTTAGAGTGGGTTCTCCGAATGCAGGCTCCAAACTGTGCGAGGATTATATTAGGAGAAATGCCTGTGAGAAGAAGTGGGGAGGTAGGAGAGAAAAATGGGGAGATGGGAGAAAGACCACAAAGCAATCCTGATCCGTAGTAATGGGGAGCAGGAAGTAGGTTAGGGAGAAGTATCCTAGACTAATCTGAACGCTAAGAAAGTTTGGCAAGGCTATAAGAGAGGCCTTAAGACAGAGTCGGTCCTGTAGTAGTCCCGTGTCTCAGAAATGGGCCTGCCTTGGTATTTCCGTTTTCTTTAGTCACTGGCTAAAAAGCATGGCCTCTTGCACAAAGTGGCTGATGGATTTTGAG
>NW_021889720.1:0-652 GCF_006229205.1 Suricata suricatta
ATATATTCACTAAATATTCACTAAATGAATGACTTGATGAATGACCAATATAATTCATACTTAAGATTTTACATTAATCTCTTCTCACTTAAGTCATCTGTGAAAATGTCTGGTTATTCCAAGAATATGGAGAGGTTTTTTAGACAATCTGCTCTATGATTGTTTCTTATACCATTCAGAGAAAAAGTAGATAGCAGCCAAGAGTAACGTTTCATGGGTCATATCTTATCCATGCTTGAACAATTGTTAAATGATATCTGGAGAGAAGTACATTTATTTCTCTAGATTACTAGCAACTCTATAGTCTTTGTCATGTGGTTAAAAAGTGCATACTAGCCTTGGATGTTGGACGAGTGGAAAAGGACAGTGGGGTAATGAGAACAGGGAACAAAAGGAGTGATGAAATTTACATCTGTTTCCACTGAGAGGGAAAAGGACTAATTCATCCTAGCGAGGAATGCACACAAGAAGGATGCATTTCATCCTAGTTTCAGTTCACCCTACAACATATTTAATATGTTAATTGTGTCCACTGGTGCACATTAGTCCATTACACAGCAGCAAAACTCTACCCATTTATTTAGTCTGCTGACCTATTTATTTCTCATCTATACTCATCAGGGTAACTCATTATAATGCTTATTAACTGCTG
>NW_021889721.1:0-652 GCF_006229205.1 Suricata suricatta
AGAGAATTCCTGGACCTCAGCCAGAAATGGTCCGCTACCCAATTCTACATGCAATCTTCCAAGAGAGCCAGACTCACTCTTCGCTATTCTGATCAGTTTGGAAGTGAGATTCCTGGACTGGTGTTTCCGCTATGGTGATTTTGCTGGGAGTGGATGTGAACCTTGCGTTTTTTCTGTCCGTTTGGGGCCCCAAATTCTGCGAAGGCACAATTTCACGGCCCAGACATTGTGCAGGGTGAATCGGTATGAAGACGGAGCTCCCCATTGACAAGGTTCCAACCTGCGAGCTGTTGCAGCACTGTGGACCGTGATACCGGTGTCCCTGGACCTGAGCAAGAAAATGTCCCCTACCCAAGTCACCATGCAAACGTTCAGCTGAGCCAGCCTCACGCTTCGCCCTTCACATCAGTTCTGAAAGAAGATCTCAGGACTGGTGTTACTTATGCTGTGGTGATTTTGCCGGGTGTTACTGTGACTCTTGCCTTGTCTCTGTCCCCTTTGTGGACCAAGGTGCCACCTCTGCAGAGCACAACACCTGTGCCCTGATCTTGTGCAGACCGTTTTGGCATGAAGTATGGAAGAGCACGGTGATACATTTTCAACTTGGAAACTTTAACAGATTTGGGGACAGAGATCCCAGTGTTCCTGGACC
>NW_021889722.1:0-652 GCF_006229205.1 Suricata suricatta
CTCTCTCTCTCTCAAAAATAAATAAAAGACATAAAAAAATTTTTTTAATTAAAATTTAAAAATGGGGCGCCTGCGTGGCTCAGTCGGTTGAGCTCCAAATGCAGCTCAGGTCATGATCTTGTGGTCCATGGGTTCGAGCCCCTCATTGGGCTCTGTGCTGACTGACAGCTCAGAGCCTGGAGCCTGCTTCCGATTCTGTGTCTCCTCTCTCTGCCTCTCCCCCACTCGCACTGTCTCCTCTTTCTCTCTCTCTCTCCCAAACATAAATAAACATCAAAAAATTTTAAATAAGGGGCGCCTGGGTCGCTCAGTCAGTTGAGCGTCCAACTTCGGCTCAGGTCATGATCTTGTGGTCTGTGGGTTTGAGCCCTGCATCAGGCTCTGTGCTGACAGCTCAGAGCCTGGAGACTGTCTTTGGATTCTGTGTCTCCCTCTCTCTCTGACCCTCCCCTGCTCACACTGCCTCTCTCTCAAAAATAAATAAAACATTTAAAAAAAAATTAAAATTTTTTAAATAAATAAGAAAACCACAACCTCCCACATGACATGTGTAACTTTGTCAAATTCCTTTTTCCTGACTGTAGAACATTCCGGCGTTCACCTGGCTGCAGTGTGTGCGTTCTCCCACAGAGGGACCCTGACACAGCCCCCC
>NW_021889723.1:0-652 GCF_006229205.1 Suricata suricatta
AGTTCTGCCCAGCACGGGCTGTGGGGTGATTCCAAGCCGCACGTTTTCTGCTACTTCCGGTGACGCAAACCAAAGCCTGCGGCGGTCCACGCGTGTGTCAGTCAAGCTGCTGTGCAAGGGATCCCCCCGGAACTCCACGGCTCCCACAGTAAGGAACGTGTTCGCCTTCCCCGTTCCTGGGAGTCAGGATTCGGGGGCCCTGGCCTGGGGTCTCTCAGGAGGTTTGGGGGTGTAGTCACCGGTGGGCTGCCTGGATGGAAAGCCCCATTTCCAAGGCGGCACCTTGAAGCGTTCTGGACTCGATCCCAGCGCGTGGGGGGGGGGCACACCCCGCCTGCAGGCCTGCTCTGGCACCGCGGGGCCGCCGCGCCTCTGCACTGCCCGGAGAGAGCATCAGGTGCCAGGGCTGAGGGCTCAGCCCCGGGCCCTCAGACGCCAGCTCCACGCGCGGGTGGGCACCCGTGTTTCTGGCCTGCCGGCTGTGGATCAGAGGCTCCAACGACCCCACCTCCCATGACTAACCTGCTAGACAGGCGGCGGCGGCACTGGGAGAACCTCTCACCATGTTTACCTGTTATTAAAGGATGTGACACGGGTGCCGACGAGCATCGGAGGGAAGAGGTGCGGGGTGAGGCCTGTGGGGAGGGGTGTG
>NW_021889724.1:0-1424 GCF_006229205.1 Suricata suricatta
CAGGGAGAAGAATGGGAGGAAGGAAGGAAGGAAGGAAGGAAGGAAGGAAGGAAGGAAGGAAGGACGGACGAGGAGGAGCAAAGAATCAGAAGTCTGGGGCCTCCAAGGGAAAGGATGTAATTCACAGGAAGATGAAAAGTAAATATTTGATAAGCACATATTTTCTGGGCCACTCTGAAACAATAGGGCATAGAAAATGTTGTTCACGACGTCCTTCCTGGATTCTTCCCTGTTAACCATACCTAGCTTGTATCATAATGCAGTAACTTATGGTGAGTGCTCTCATGCTGGGGCAGCTTTTCTATGTACATTATTGTTTAGTGAGGGAGGTGAAAAGTAAACATTTTTCCTGAATCTACTTAATTTTGATTATTATTAACTCTAAATAATCTTTCTGCAAAATAGTCCATCAGAGAAGAGCCTGGGTGTGGCTCATACAAACTGGAGGAGATTTTGTTGCATGAAATAAAAATCTCACAGGGAAAAAAATCCTCTATGAAATCACATGGAATCAACAAGAGGTCAAAATCGGGGCACCTGGGTGTCTCATTTGGCTAAGTGTCAACTTTGGTTCAGGTCATGACCTTGTAGTTCATGAATTCGAGCCCCATATTGGGCTCCCACAACAAATGAAGCCTGCTTGGGACTCCTGCTCTGTCCTCCCTGCTCCTATCTCACCTATGCTTTCTCTCTTTGAAAAATAAAAAATTTTGAAAAAACGTTAAAGTAAGTGACAGTCATCGAAGTGTGGATTAGAATTTTGCCAGCAACTCAGGGTGAAGGAATAGTTGAGATGATAATGGCATCTCGAGGTGTCAGCAGGGGGACCTCTCAAGCCCATCACTCATAGTCAATGGCAGATCCACCAGGAAGGGAAAGTCTTCACATTCCACAAACTCGATGGTGGAGGCAGGTTATACTCTCCTATTCCCGCCAGAGGAAAAGACGTTTCCATATCTTTCCCAGGCAACAGCCCAACCCCTGAAAACCCAGATTCCTTCAAACAACCATTTAATTACAAAGAACTTGAGCTTATAAGCAACTTCTCAACTTATCTCTTGTCTCCAGAAAAGCAGGCCTTCTTCTTTATTCCCTGGACTCAGCTACGGTTTTGCCTAACTGGTTTGACACTAATTCCCCTTCCTGTTTTTCCAGAATGAACCCATCTTTTGGTGGCAAAATACCTGACAGTGCTTATTTAGAAGTTTAAATGTAACAAGGTTCACTTATGTAGGATGAATAAATACCGGGTTTCTCTTGTACAGCACAGTGACTGTTTTCTACACTTGAAATTTGCTGGAAGAAAGCTTCTCAATCACGCTCCCCACACACACTAATCTTAACTGTGTTGGGTGAGGAATTTGTTCATAAGTTTGCTTTACGTAATGATTTTGTAAGCAGATAAACTTAGGGTTCCTTGGATT
>NW_021889725.1:0-652 GCF_006229205.1 Suricata suricatta
AGTTAAGCGACCAACTTCAGCTCAGGTCATGATCTCATGGCTGTGGGTTTGAGCCCCACGTCAGACTCTGTGCGACAGCTTGGAGCCTGGAGCCCGCTTCAGATTCTGTGCCTCCCTCTCTCTCTTTCTCTCCTTCATTCTCCTGCTCATGTTCTGTGTGTCTCTCTTTCTCTCTCAAAAATAAATAAACATTAAAAAAAGTTTTTAAAAATGTAAAGTAAAAATTCCTACTCTCTAGGTGAAGCCATTGGAAATAGGCTTGATTTACAGCTGACTCTAGGAGGTGGTTGGAAATGCAGATTCATGGGTCTCCTCTCAAACTACATCTTTATTAAGAGCAAAGCCCTCTATTAATATGCATTTTAACAAGTTCTCCTGGTGATTCTATGGACTCTAAAGTTTGTGAGGCTTATTGTCTTTGACCTTCCTATTAACATGAACCATGTGTGTACGCATACAGTTTTACACACACACACACACAGATTAAACACACAGCCTTGGGGACTTGCATGACACAAGCTGAATGGAGCTGGGCTAATTTGCCTCCTCAATACATCACTGATAACTTTCCCTGTCAGTATCTGTGGCGCTATCTCGTATTTGCAAACAGCCACTTCCTGTCCCACAGTACGGATGGGCACACCGTGTTTAA
>NW_021889726.1:0-652 GCF_006229205.1 Suricata suricatta
CGGTTCATGGGTTTGAGCCCCGCATCAGGTTCTGTGCTGACAGCTCAGAGCCTGGAGCCTCAGATTCTGTGTCTCCCTCTCTCTCTGCCCCTCCCTTGCTCACACTCTGTCTCTGTCTCAAAAATAAAAAAACATTAAAAATTGAAAGAAAGGAAGACAGGAAGACAGGAAGAAAGACAGAAAGAAAGAAAGAAAGAAATCGAAAGAAGGAAGAAAGAAAGAAAAGAAATATCTAATTAGCTAGTTAAGACCATCTTACAGGTTTTCTTTCCAAGGATGAGGCTAAATGTAAAAAAGTCAGTCCAAATAGAGATAGCTTAAAAGAAAATATTAAGGGGCGCCTGGGTGGCTCAGTCAGTTAAGTGCCCGAATTTGGCTCAGGTCATGATCTCAACGGTTCGTGGTTTCGAGCCCTGCATCAGGCTGTGTGCTGACAGCTCGGAGCCTGGAGCCTGCTTTGGATTCTGTGTCTCCCTTTCTCTCTGACCCTCCCCTGCTCGCACTATCTCTCTCTGTCTCTCAAAAATAAATAAGAAACATTAAAAATTTTTTAAAAAATAAGAAAATATTAAGTCATTGTACAAGGGAATTCACAGGTGAGTGAAAGCCAGAGTTTGGAAACACTCCTCTCTTTCAAACCCTTCCTTATGCA
>NW_021889727.1:0-652 GCF_006229205.1 Suricata suricatta
TAGGAAGGACAATGGGAGGCTGGCGCGCTCTCCTCACCCCTCCACCCTCCACTGCGAGTGGAAATGCCCTGCCCTCTGACCCTCACGTCTAACGCAACCCTGCTGCTTTTATGAGAAGGGGCCGCTTCCGGGGCTTTGCCTGTCCGATGACCTCACTGCGGCAGCTTGCAGCTCTGGCCCTGCCCACAAGGTCGGCACGTTACCCCTTCCAGAGGCACCCTCATACCCAACACCCCAGAGTTCCTTCCTGAATGACCCAGATCTGCTGCTCCGCCTTGCACAGGCACGTGGCTGGATGGCCGCGCCTGTGTGCGGGGGTCCTTCCTGCCCCTGCGGTCAGCACAGTGGGAAGAGACAAGCCACAAGCGGGGCCGGGGTCCCCACCTCCCTCCCCCTTTCTGAGTCAGCTTGAAACCGGGCTGTGCTGGTCCTGGAAGACTGGAAGATGCAACAGCTTAATAAAAATAATCCATTAGCTGGGTTTACCGACTGATAAATATTCCTCTAGGTGGTGTGTGCGCTTGCTCCGAGTGCCTCCCCCAGGTCCTGCTACAGGAAGCTTGGAGTTTGCCCCAGGCCGCTCGGCCCCTCCACCCGTGCTCCCAGAAACACGGGGACCCTCTCTGCCCGCACACATGGGCCACCCGTCTCA
>NW_021889728.1:0-652 GCF_006229205.1 Suricata suricatta
ACAGCATATAGATGGACCTT
Organism: Suricata suricatta; assembly: GCF_006229205.1. Classification (NCBI taxonomy): domain Eukaryota; kingdom Metazoa; phylum Chordata; class Mammalia; order Carnivora; family Herpestidae; genus Suricata; species Suricata suricatta. The sequence continues at coordinate 21 of NW_021889728.1, forward strand.
GGTTTCTTCTCCGTTCTGTCACCCTATGTCTTTTGATTGGAGCATTTAGCCCATGGACGTTTAGAGCGAGTGCAGAACGGAAGGGGTGTTGGCCATTATGTTTCTGGCCGAGCAGGCGTTTCTGGTGGTGTATGCTGGTCCTTTCCAATAGTTGTTGCTTTCGGTCTTTTTCTTCTTTTCGGCGTCTTTTCTCTTCTAGAGAGTCCCCTGTACATTTTCGTGCCAGGCTGCTGGAGTGATCACAAACTCTTTTAATTGCTGTCTGTTTAGGGATCTTGGGTTCTGTCTTCCGATTTTGTATGAGGGTCTTGCTGGATATCAAATTCTTGGCAGCATATGTTTCGATTCAGCATAATGACTCTATGGTGCCCCTCCGTTCTGGCCTGCGCGTCTCTGTGGGTAGGTCAGCTGCAAACCTGATGTCTCTTCCTTTGGACGTTAAGGACTTTGTTCTTCCTTTGGTGCCTCATGATTCTTTCCTTGCCTGAGCATTTTGTGAATTTGACTACGAAATGCCTGGTTGATGGTCGGATTTTGTTGAATCCTGTGGGAGTCCTCTGTGCTTCCCGGATTCTGATGTCTTTCCCAGCTTAGAAAACGTCCCTAAGCCCTGGTCTTAATGGCTCGACTCT
>NW_021889729.1:0-652 GCF_006229205.1 Suricata suricatta
TAAAGATTGCAAGAACGTCACCCTATTAACTATTTACAAAGACTTTATGTAACCAACGGATGTTGAATTTTATCAAACACATTTCTGAGCACTTTCATATAAGTTTTCTTCTTGGGGGCACCCGGGTGGCTCAGTTGGTTAAGCGTCCAGCTTCAGCTCAGGTCATGATCTCATGGTTCATGGGTTCGAGCCCCATGTCAGGCTCTGTGCTGACAGCTCAGAGCCTGGAGTCTGCTTCAGATTCTATGTCTCCCTCTCTCTCTGACCCTGCCCTGCTTCACACTGTCTCTCTCTGTCTCTCAAAAATAAATTAAAAACATTTAAAAAAAAAAAAAAGATTTCTTCTTGTACCAGTGAGAATACAGAGAAGGAGTTGGCACAGCTTCTCTATAAAAGGTCAAATAGTAAATGTTTTTGGCTTTAGTGCCACAGGGCCTCTGGTGCAACCACTCAACTCTGCCATTGACCAACAAAGGCAGCCATAGATAATAGTAAAGCAATGAGTGTGCCTTTGCTCATTAAAACTTTTCTTTTTCTTCCTTCCTTCCTTCCTTTTCTTTTCTTTCTTTCATCTTTTTTCTTTCCTCCTTTTTCTCTTTTCTCTCTCTTTTTTCTCTTCCTTCCTCCCTTCTTTCCTTTCTTCCTCCCTCCT
>NW_021889730.1:0-652 GCF_006229205.1 Suricata suricatta
AGTAGCATGTTATTTCACCTCCATATATTTGTGTTCTTCCAGATTTTTTCCTGTGATTGATTTCTATTCCATAGCATTGTGGTTGGAAAAGGGGCATGGTGTGACTTCAGTCTTTCTGAATTTGTTAAGATTTATTTTGTGGCTTAACATGTGATCTATTTTAGACAATATTTCATGTGTCCTTGAAAAAATGTGTATCTTGCTGTTTTAGGATGAAATATTTTGACTATATCTATTAGATCAATGTATCAGTCAAAGCCATTGTTTCCTTGTTGATTTTCTGTTTGGATGATCATTCCATTGATGTAAGTGAGGTGTTAATGTTTCCAACTATTATTGTATTTCTATCAATTATTTCCTTCATGTTTGTTAATGGCTGCTTTAGGTATTTGGGTGTTTCCATGTTTGGTGTATAAATATTTATAACTGTTATATCTTCTTGTTGGAATGTTCCATTTATGGTTATTAAATGTCTTACTTTGTCTCTTGTTATAGTCTTTGTTTTAAAGCTTAATCTTTTCAAATATAACTATTGTTACCCTGGCTTTTTTTTTCCACTTCTCTTTGCATCATAAATGCTTTTCCATCCCTTCACTTTTAATCTGTATGTGTCTCTAGTTCTGAAATGAGTCCTTATAGGCAGCATAGAGAT
>NW_021889731.1:0-652 GCF_006229205.1 Suricata suricatta
TTGTAATCTTTGACAGTCTGATCAGTGAAATATGATTCTCTTTTTAAGTAGCATTAACAATGTGTACAATAACTATGTTGCCTTTTTTTCACTTGTATATCCTTTCTCTGAAGTGATTTATTGTTTCCTTTGATGGTTTTCTGATTTGTATCTATTTTTTATGCTTGAAATCTAATAAATAAATATACAAGTAATATATATTCAAAGGCTTTTACCCTGAGAAGTGGTTTCAGACAAAGAGGTCTTCATAATGGTAAGGTTTGACATACCAGGTGCAGAAGTTAACACGTGTCAATGTTGGTGTTGGTGTTTAGGTGAGGGAGCAATAACGTCTTGGCCACTTGGCTTTTCCCAAGCCCTTATCTAAATGGCCAAGTGAGGCAGAATAACTTGCAACATTTGGCCCTTCTCCAACCTTCTTTGTAGATAGCTGTCCATGGTCTGCTATAATTTTCACTCTCCAAAGTGTACAAGAAAGACACTGGTTTTTGTTATATTCAAAAAGGTGTGTGGTTGTCTCTAATTCTAGAATATTTTTATGATGCCATATAGATACCCCATTTCTATTAACAGGCACTTATCACTCATCCTCTCCCAAGTGTTTGGAATCCACATATCTACTTTCTGTTTTTTTATAGTAAATGAAATGTCC
>NW_021889732.1:0-652 GCF_006229205.1 Suricata suricatta
GAAGACCCGCTGCCTGCCGCTGCCTGCCGCTGCCTGCCGCTGCCTGGGGACGCCGGGAGGCTCGCTGGATGCTCGGAGGCCGGCGGGGCGCCGCGCTCGCGCTCCTGCCGGGGCCGTGGAAGACCGAGGGGCGCGGGGAAGGAGGGGGCGGCAGTCGCTGGGCTGTGACTAGCGCGGCAATCGTAGTAAATGATGGGCCGGTAGAGTGAGGGCAAGTTGAAAGAGAAGGGGGAGGCGATGATGTGCTGGTTGCTTCTGTTGCTCTCAAATTTTTCTAAGGTTCCAGTTGGCCTTGGCTCCTCTCCTCCCCCCACCCCCGCCCCAAACCAGGGCCACCGAAGCCCACAAATCTTTCTGGCGGACAAGACTCTTGCTGGGCATCCCCGTTAATTCACTGGAACATAGCCACGATTCTTTGCTCCCTGTTGGCTTTACTATTTGGGGATTACGAAACCACTTCTTTTCGGGTTTGCTTAGTGGGGATATATTTGCTGCAGAGCTGGGATAGCTCTCTGCCCGAGTTCTCTCCATCTCTCAGCCTGAGCCTCTTCTACCCTATGGGAAGCCCTGGACGCGCCTTCTAAATCATTCTCATTTAGCCCAGATAACTCAATACGTAATACACCCTCCATTTAAGGCACTGGGCTCACCC
>NW_021889733.1:0-652 GCF_006229205.1 Suricata suricatta
CTCATATAGTCAGTGTGTGTTTAATTTTATAAGAAAGCCTGCACTTATGCCCACCATAGTGGTTCAAGTCACTCTTCTATAACTGTTCTGGAAGGAGCTAATCAGATCAATATTAGACAAGCTGGAGGCAGAAAGATTAAATGCTAAGCTTCAGAAACCTGGTACAAATCTTGTGTCTTATATTGTGCCTCCTTCTGAGGAGTAATATTAAATGAATCAAGACCCCATGGGTGTGTTATAAAATGAAATCAAAAAAATATATTGATGAAGCTTCCTGAATGATGCCTCTCCACTCAACTCTGTCCCCCTCCTTGAAGGGAGGTCTGTTCAGTAAACAAATTTATGTGACACAACTTCTTGTGAAGGACTTGGCTGGCACCGATGTGAAAGCTGTTCTCTTTTCAACTATATTTCCTTTTTGTCCCTCAAGAAATTAACTAAAAAGAATCAGTTAGGTGTGATTATTTTAAAAAAATGAAGAAAAGAAAAATGATTATGAAAAGGGATTATAGAAAAAGAAAGGGGAAATAAAAATATAAAGTGGTAGGAAACGATAAAAAATAAAACAAGAAAGAAAGCAAACAATTCAAGAGTACAATAAATAAGTTATTTTTCTAAGCAGAAAAAATTGATCTGTGGGTTTTAAGGACTC
>NW_021889734.1:0-652 GCF_006229205.1 Suricata suricatta
ATGGGTCCGGGTAGGGCTCTCCTTGGTAACAAACAAAAACGCGCCCCTCTGGCGGACAGTGTAGATAATGGGGGAGGACGCTGTGCATGGGCGGAGTCAGGCGGTAGATGGAAAGTGTCTGTGCCTTTCTCTCAGTTTTGCTGTAAACCTGAAACTGTTCTAACCAAATAATTAAAGATTAACTGGAAAGTGCCAGCACTTTAAGGTGAACGTCGCTTTCTTTGTTGGCTAAACAATGCCTCTCACAACTTCTATGTACTTATTTCTGGGAAACGTAGGAAGCATTCCATTAAAATTTTATTGATATTAAGAATTGGACCGATAAATTAGTAATGTAGAATATATTAGTACATCACAATTTGTTATTGATGAGGTATAATTACTTTTAGTAATTATTGCATAATTCATTATTAGTAGTTTAAGCACAGATTGTATAAATAATGTTATGGAAATTGATACTTATATGTATATTCTTAGGGTATTTCATTATAATCTAAACTTAATGTTTTCATTAATTACTTTATCACTGATGTTGGAATTACTACTTTGTTATTCAAATCCACCCTTCCATTTTAGTATTAGATGTTGTATCACAGTTAGGTCTACCAAGATCCTCTCAGTGGTTTCTCTTCTGAGTTGCAGAGGTGAGTGC
>NW_021889735.1:0-1424 GCF_006229205.1 Suricata suricatta
GTAGATGGCAAAACCCAAGATCTGAAACCAGGCCATCTAGGCTTTAGTCACTTTGCTGTGTTACCCTATTAAAAGCTGTGTTTGGGGAAAGGACTAAGTTGTCAAGAATGATCTAAAAGCTGAAGGGAGGAATGAGAAACTGAAGAGGAGCTACGTTCAGAAATTTCTGGTAAGGAGGCTTAGAAATAATAAGATGCTGAGATGTTAATTTAAGACAGCACCAGAATCTATTGAGACATGACTTGGTTTTCTTTAGTTTGGAAGGACTGGTTGAATGGAGAGTAACGAAAACAAAAAGTAGAAAGGAAAATAATAATGTGACTTAAGTGAGGAGAAGGCATCTTTCCCCTCTAAATATTAAAACACCCAGGAGTTGTGGGGGAGGAGCGAGATCTTCCTAGCAGGTGTCTAGGCATTGTTACCAGGATGAACATGGACAAAAATGCTGACCATGGGGGGTGAGTGGGAGGTTCAGTTGGTTAAGCTTCTGACTTCAGCTCAGGAGATGGTCTCACAGTTCGTGGGGTTGAGCCCCACCATAGGCTTTGTGCTGACAGCTCAGAGCCTGGAACCTGGTTTGGATTCTGTGTCTCCCCCTCTTTCTTCCCTTCCCCACTCTGTCTCTGTCTCTCAAAAATAACTAAAACGTTAAAAAACATATATTAAAAATGGTGACTATTGTATTCGTTTCAGGGATCCCTCAAACCAAACTTCAGTTTCAAAACAGGACATACATTTTACAACATCCCTATTGTGTTTAGTCACATTACTAAGTGTATTTCCAGTTACACGTTTATTTTAATTTATTATTTTGAGAGTGGGGTGGGACAAATAGGGAGAGAGAGAATCCCAAGCAGACCCCGGGCTGTCAGCACGGAGCCCACTGCAGGGCTTGAACTCACGAACCACGCATTTTACCTGGAGCAACAGTCCTGTGAGGTTCGAGTCCCCTATGGCTGCTATAACAAGTCACACAAACTTGGTTGCTTAAAACACATTTGTTCTCCTATAATTCTCGAAGTCAGGAGGTCCAAGCCCATTTCTGCTAGGCTGGAGTCGGGAGTTGGCAGGGCTGTGCTCCCTCTAGAAGCTACATTTCCTTACCTTTTCTAGTTTCTGGTGGCTGCTACCATTCCTTGCCTTTGGCCACATTAATCTAATCCCAGATTCATTAACACATTCTCTTTAATTGTAGTAAAATCTCCTCTGCCTTTCTTTTTTTTTTTTAACTGTTCAGTAGTTTTCTTTTTTTTTTATAATAGTTTATTGTCAAATTCGTTTCCATATAACACCCAGTGCTTCTCCCCACAAGTGCCCCCCACCATGAACATCCCCCTCCCCCTTCAGTCCATGGTTCGTCTCCAGTATTTAGTAGTCTCCCTTGATCTGTGTCCCTCACTCTTCCCCGCTCTCTTTCCCCCTTC
>NW_021889736.1:0-652 GCF_006229205.1 Suricata suricatta
ATATACTGCTCAAACTCACAAGCAGGGAGATCGTGACCTGAGCCTAAGTTGAAGCCTTAATCGACTGAGCCACTCAGGTGCCCCTATTTTATCCTCTTTAAAATGTGGCTTGCATTCATGAGAAGTTAAATTATACACAGAGCTCACGTGTGAGTGTCACGATATTCCTGTGGGACACTGCTGGTTTGTACTTTGCAACCTAATAGTAAACACCTGAGAACTGAATTCAGCCTCTTCCCGATGGCCTTCCTTTCTCTGCTTCTGGCTGCCTCTGTTAGCTTAATAATTCTTCGGAGCTGGTTAGGTGACTTTTCCCAGCAAATACCAATGCCTTGAAGCACAGAAGACAGAGTTCTTAAGTGCAGCGTTATAAAGACAATGAAGAAAGATCCAAAGCAAAGAAAGCTTTTGTTGTAATGTGGAGTCTCTGACTTTCAAAGTCCTGAGTTTATTTACTGCACTGGGATTTTTATAAGCAAACATTTAGATCAAAAGAATGCTAAGAGAATAAGTGTGACTACTTCTCACACTGGGAACGAATGGATGATTCGTAGACGGATTTTTACACTGGAGTCTTGAATCTGCTTGTGTTCCAAGCCAGCCTTTCATGGGGGCTTCCCTGAGTTTCTGAATGTCTGTGGCATACAGAGCA
>NW_021889737.1:0-652 GCF_006229205.1 Suricata suricatta
AAATAAAATTCTCTATTCTTAAATAGTTGAAAAAGTTGAAATATTATTTTTAACATATAAAATCTCATGAAGTTGGGGAGCCTAAGTGGCTCAGTCAGTTAAGCGTCGAACTTCAGCTCTGGTCATGATTCCAAGGTTTGTGGGTTTGAGCCCATGGTTTGGCACTGGGCTGACTGCTCAAAGCCTGGAGCCCACTTTGGACTCTATGTGTCTGCCTCTGTCTCTACTCCTCCCCTGCTCTCACCCATCTCTCTCTCAAAAATAAACATTTTTTTAAAAATCTCTTGAAGTCTACAAATAGCTATGGAACTAATAAATTTATTTAGCAAGGACACAGGCTACGAGATCAATATACAAAAATCAATTATATTTCTACACACTAATAATAAATTGAATTTTTACATTATTTATAATAGCATCAAAAAATGAAATACTAAGGTATGAATCTAACAAAATATGTGCATGATCTGTATGCTGAAAGCTACCAAACACCGATGAAATAAATGATAAATGGAGAAATATATCAGGTTTGCTAAAAATACTATATTTAACTGAGTGAATTTAAGATCTAACTGGCTTTATTCCACAATTCATGAATTGGGCAGCATCCCACCTAGCAGAAACTCCAAGGAGCTGGTCAAAATGAAAGTGG
>NW_021889738.1:0-652 GCF_006229205.1 Suricata suricatta
AGAAACCGGAAGTGAGAGAGGCTGCAGAGAGCTTGTCCTGAATCTGGTTGTTGAAGGTTTTCTGCCCTAAAGGCAAAGTCAAGGTGCACCTGGTTGTTGGTGGTCGCTGGCGTGGTATGAGCAGTTCTGGGAGTGATATGGACCTTCTGCTGTTGTTGCTTCAGATCCACCCACACATAGATTCTTAGGTCTTTGCCCTTGAGACAAAGGGCATGAATTGAGAAGTTGAGTTGGAAACATTAAATATGCAGTACACTTTATGCCCAGCAAACAGCATGATCTGTGAAAGTCAGGTGGTCCACGCAAAAGTGAAATGCTGGATGGCCACGTTAGCATCCCAGAATCCTTGGGGCTTCTCCTGGGTAACCAGGATTCCGCTCCATGGATTTAGCCTCCACAATTCAGGACTACTTCCTTCTCTCAGGGGTCCACCAACTCTACCCTTGGGCCCCACGGCCCTGCACCCGCAGGCTCCAGCCAAGACCTCCCTTCTGCCGCCATCACTGCGTGGATGCTGTCCCTGCCTCACGCGTCCACAATGGAACAGCTCCCAAGGAGCGTCCTTGCTCCTCCACCAGGCAGGTCTTTTTCCTGAGCTCAGCCCAAGTAGTAATTCCTGAGGATGAACCCAGTCCTGTGGCTTCCAGCTCAC
>NW_021889739.1:0-652 GCF_006229205.1 Suricata suricatta
TCATGTTTAAAGAAAGATTGGGCACAAGTAGAGAGATCTGAGAGCATGTCCCTTGGAAGCACATAGACATGAAAATTTGTTCACTTTCTAGACTTTTCTCAGGCGAAACAGAAGCTGTAAACCTCTGGGGGAGGGCTGGGAAACCATTCTATTCCTAGGACCCAGTGTGTGTGTGTGTGTGTGTGTGTGTGTGTGTGTGTGGTGGGGTGGGGGTTGGGGGTTGATGCAAAAACCATCTGCTGCTCTAAGAGGAAACTCCTTACCCTAGACCTAGGCAAAGATACGGTTCTCCTGAGGGAGGGGTAGAAGCAAAAGAACTAGAAACCCATCTGCCCCTACCATGAGCCTTGCATTAAGTAAATAGAAAAAGGGGGCTGGGGGAGGGGCAGAAAACTCTCACCAGCCCAAGACTACCAAGAGTTTGATTTCTGGGCCAGGGAAGGCCAGAAACAAAAGGCCCTCACCCAAGGTCCTGGGCACTCATGGTCTGCTTAAGGCTGAAGAGAAAGAGAAATGACGACCTTCTCCATTGTGCTTTGAACTGCCCATCAAGTAATAAGCAATGACAGTCTAGTGCTGAGAAAAAGGGAAACAAAACGCAGGGTGGTAGATTTAAAGTCAATTATATAAATAATTACATTAAATATAAATG
>NW_021889740.1:0-652 GCF_006229205.1 Suricata suricatta
TGAGGATAACAGGAAAAAAAACCCCACAACTATCTGATCTTGATTCCAAACTAAAGCTACAAAATTTGGGTTCACATTTCACTAGTCTAAGTAGTTCATCTTCTGATGGTCATTAAAAACACGAACAATTGTTTATATTCCTAAGAGCTAGACTCTGACCCAATGTGGATCAATGAAATCTCAAAAAGTACATTTTTCTCAAGGGCTGTTTGGTTGGTTTTAATGGAACCAGGTTTTTAAAGGGGAATTAAAAGAATATAACGTTTGATCCGACACAGTGAATCTGAAGCGCAGTTTGATGTATCTTCAGCTTATGAAATATTGCCAGCCCACAGTGGTTGGAGCGCCACAGTCTCCTTGAGATTTAGAATCAAGATAATAACATCTGGGTCCTAGTTCTTATCATGGTCAAATTATTGAGATTGTCATTTGCTCAGAGCTCAGTGAGGGCACGGGCTGCTGTTTTACCGTTCTCCTCCTGACTCGAACTTTCCATATTTCTACGTAAATGGAAAGGAAAAAACAAGATTTCCTATTTAACCAAACAAAACCCACATTTATCCAAATAAAACCTAGGTGATATTTAAGAACATCTTTATAGAAATAGTTTAATACATATTTCTACAGATGTGTGACAACTCCCCAAAGACTT
>NW_021889741.1:0-652 GCF_006229205.1 Suricata suricatta
GTTTCCGTATCTTAGCTGTTGTAAATAATGCTGCAGTGAACAGAGGAATGCAAATAGCTTTTTGAGTTAGTTTTTGTTCACTTTGAATAAATCCCGAAAAGTGGAATTGCTAGATCTCTGGCAGTTCCATTTTTAATTTTTTGAGAAACTTCCTTACTGTTTTCCATCATGGCTGCACCAATTTACGTTCCCACCGACAGTGCACACAGGCTCCCTTTTCTCCACATCCTCGCCAACACTTGTTATTTGTCTTTTTGATGCTAGCCCCTCGAACAGGTAGGAGGTGATATCTCATTGTGGTTTTGATTTGGATTTCCTGATGATTAATGATATTGAGCATCTTTTCATGAACCTGTTAGCCATCTGCATGTCTTTCTTTTTTGGAAAAATGTTCAGATCTTCTGCCCATATTCTAATCAGATTGTTTTTCTGCTAATGAGATGTGAGTTCTGTACATATTTTGAATATTAATCCCTTATCAGATCTATGATTTGCAAATATTTCTTCCCATTTAGTAAGTTGCCTTTTCGTTTTGTTGATGATGTTATTATTATCGTTGTCTCCTTTTAAAGATGAAGAAACTAAGACTGAAAATGAAGACATTAAATAACTCATATCAGATATCACAGCTAGTAAGTGATACAGCCAGGAC
>NW_021889742.1:0-652 GCF_006229205.1 Suricata suricatta
TTTTAAAAATATTATGTTAGAGTATAATCTCATTGCATTAGAACATTTATCTGCTAAGATTTTTGGAAATTTGGGGAATGGAATGCTTTATTCTCCTCACACTGGTCACAGCCCTGCTTAGAAGGCCTGACTGAATTTTATAAACACACTGTGCTGGTAAGGAGAGAATGAGCACTTCCTACTCCTGTTTTTGGTTCCTTTGGAATTGCCTTTTCCTGGCCTACTATGCATTCCCTTTAGTATAACTGTTTAAAGACAAAATCTGCCCAGACTAGGAGAAGGAGGATGAGAAAGATCTCAACCAAGTAGGGCTTTAGATCCTACTACAGGGGTGAGGAATGGTGGGGTGTGGTTGTCCTGCTCCTGGCACTGTGTCTATATAGCTGGACAGATACTGCAGGCTCCTTGTCGAACCCAGGAAATGAAGTCTCTAAACATTTGTGACCTCAGTGACTCCTCACAGAGCAGGCAGTAATAAGAAGGAATAAGGCAAACAGTTCACGTCCAGTAAACTCCCAGCCTTTTAATTATTTTGTCGATTAAAATTTGAACTCACGTTTCCTTCTCTTGCTCAAAGAAATTACATTACCCAATCTGGAGTTACTCTATAACTCTTGTCCTCTCTCAGCCACGAGTTGAACTGTTTATGAGT
>NW_021889743.1:0-652 GCF_006229205.1 Suricata suricatta
TCTCTCTCTCTCTCTCTCTCTCTCTCTCTCTCTCTCTCAAATAAATAAACTTCAAAACAAGAAAAAAGAGAAACTTCAAATAAACAACCTCACTTTATACCTCAAGGAACTAGAAAAAGAAACAAGTAAGCCCAAAATTAGCAGAGAAAGGAAAAAAAAACTAAGATCAGAGAGGAAATAAATGAGACTAAAAAGACAATAGATAAGATCAATGAAACAAAGAACTGTTGTTTTTTGTTTGTTTATGATAAAATAGACAAACTTTACTAAACTTACCAAAAAAAGAGAGGACTCAAAGAAGTAAAATTATAAATGAAAGAGAAGATACTACCAAACTGATAACCACATAAATACAAGAATCATAAACACTTCTAGAAACAATTATATGCCAACAAATTGGGCAACCTAGAAGAAATGGATAAATTCCTTGAAATATATAATCTACTGAATCAAGAAGACTGAGCTTGAAGAAATAGAAATCAGAACAGACCAATGACTAGTCAGGAGATTGAATCAATAATCAAAAACCTCCCACCAGCCCCTGGGGAAGCAGCGGAATCCCACCAGCTGAGGCTGGTGGCAGGCCAGCAGACTGTCCCCGCCGACGGAGCCACCGCCCACTGCCCTCCCGCTTCCTGTTGCTGGAAGGCCC
>NW_021889744.1:0-652 GCF_006229205.1 Suricata suricatta
AACTGTATTCTTTTATGAGAATACAGTCCATAAGGTGAAGCCACAAGGACACAAAAGGCTCAGGAAAACAGCTGACTATACTCACAGGTCCTAGAGACAGGAAGCACAGCACACCCCACGGGGTCACACGGGAAAGACATCAATGTGGTCAGGATACAGGAGCAAGGGAAGCACTTAGCCCAGGGCTTTTATCGGGGTTTCCTTAGTAAGGCAGAGCAGGGTGAACAGTTTTGGCTACTTTGAATAATTTCAGTCGCTCTAAGCTAGAGGGGGTGGTCCCTGCTTGCTGGAGGAGGCTGGGCAGTCCCATAAAGCTTGGAAGACCTACTCTTCTGGAGGCAAAGCACAGCGACCCTTGTCAAGTTTATCAGTCCAAATCTGCTCTTCCTTGGGGTGGGAGGACAAGTGTTTTCATACCTGGTTCTGGAATGACTAAGGAACAGGAGTATTGCTTCCAGGCCAGACAGAGGGGGTAAGGCTGGCTCTGCCTGCTTACTTCCATATCAAGTGTATGCTTCTGGCTGAGCCACAGGGAAGGGGAGTCTCTCCTCAGCAGGAAAGACTGTTAAAGATGTCAAAACATCATAGGGTACAGAAAAGAATATTTATTATAATATATATGGGTGTGTTTGAGTGTTTTGCAATATACATA
>NW_021889745.1:0-652 GCF_006229205.1 Suricata suricatta
CAGTCAAAAATCTCACAGTGATGCCGTGTAACAAATAGTGCAACCTGGACTCCCCATGGCGGAGTGAGATATAAGAAGTAAAGCTGGTCCACGTTATTCTCAGAAAGAAGCTCTTTCTGCAGTATAAATTCAAGAATTCAGGGCCATTTCTGCTTTGTTTGCTGCTATATCCCAACACCCAAAAAATGCCTCGTACATAAGACATGCTCCCTAAATATTTTTAAAACAAACAAAGAATTAAATTTTTATTATAACAGAGTGTAATAAATGTCAAAACCTGTTTTAAAATGAAAAAAAAAAACTAAGTGCTTGATGTATTTGGCTCACTGTAGACTTACCATTTATTTTGCCTTTTGAAAATACCAACCAACAATATATTTAAAATACACAATTTTGGGGCACCTGGGTGGCTCAGTTGGTTAAGCATCCAACTTTGGCTCAAGTCATGATCTCAAAGTTCGTGGGTTCAAGCTCTACATTGTGCTCTGTGCTGACAACTCACAGCCAGGAGCCTACTTTGGATTCTGTGTGTCTCTCTCCCTCTGCCTCTCTTCTGTTCATGCTCTGTATCTCTTTCAAAAATAAACATTTAAAAAATCTTTAAAAGAAAAAATAGAATTTTAATTACATACTAAAAAGTCTTACGTCAGTA
>NW_021889746.1:0-1424 GCF_006229205.1 Suricata suricatta
TTTTTTTCTTTAATTCTTGACTTATCCATTTTAGTGATGAGCACTGTTGTTACCCCCAAAATTTCTGTTGATACAAACACTAGCTCAGCAGCCATTTTTGTACCCACTAGTCTATGGACACATTTTCTTGGATCTGTATTCAAATGTGAGATCACCCTATGTTTAATTTCACCCAGAGCTTCTGGAAATAGAACACTTTCCAGATTGACTCTAAGGTTTAAAATTCTACCCATAGGGACTACAGTCCCCATGTTTTCTCATTCTTTCCTACTGTTGTATTATCTACCTTTTTTATTTTGTTTTCCTAATGGGCATAAATTTGTACGCCTTTGTTTGAAGTAAAAATTTTGAAGATATATATAATGTTTATTATAAAAAACTTTATTACATTCAACTACTTATTATTATCTACTGCTTGACAGCACACCTGCATTACTTTTCCTTAATCATCGTTGCTTTTTTTTGCATAGAAATGTAATATAAATGGCTTAGTTATTAAGGCATGGTAGTAGAATTGGAAATATATCAGTAAAGACAAAGCAATTTAATTGAGCTAAGAAAAAGAGGCAATTTGATATATCATTTTTTGTATAAACAGTGACATCTAGAGCAGCCCTTAGAATTCCCTAATATGTGAATAAGTTAAAGGTTATCATCTGTTGCAGATTTAATAAATTGCAATAGAATTATAGCAAATGACCCTTGTAGGTTTTTTAAACTTGATCGATCACAAAGTAATTGTCAAGACAGAATAGCAATTAATTTTCATTAAGCTAGGAGGCAATTAATACTTGTTAGGGGAAATAGCTATTAAGTTGTGATTTAATAGTTTTTTACAATTAAAAACCTTTGCTTAATTCACTGATTTCATATGGGCAAGGGAGCTATTATAAAGCTATTGGTCTCTATATAAAATTGATATAATGATAAAAAACTGAGTAAAATATGTTTGTATGTTCATTTGTTGTGTGCATTTGTATGTGTGATTGGTAGCTAAAATGTATCCTGTACAAGAAAATATTGTAGAGTTAAAAAGAAGACTCTTTTAGGTGATACAAATATTTGTTAGATTGGTTTCAAATGCAGACTAAGGAACTTGTATATTTGCCACTCTTTTAAAATTTGCTTTTTATCTGTGGACTTCTTAAAAATATAATTTCAAAAGAAAATCTTACCTAAATTTAGAAAACTGGCTTGAACATTCATGTTCTCAATGTAGTCACTATCACACATATATTTAATGAGAAAGAAAAATATATGTACTATTTATAAATTTATGATCCTCATTGTCTAAATCAGTGACTTTCCTATTATAGTGAGTGTAAAATACAGAAAAGCTTATTAAAATGAAACTTGGTGGGCTTCAGTCCTGAGATAATTATGTAGCAAGTGTGGGTCAGGCTTCAGGGCTACATTTTGAATTA
>NW_021889747.1:0-652 GCF_006229205.1 Suricata suricatta
AAAAAAAAAAAAAGAAAAAAGAAAACCTGATATTTGTTAATTCATGTTAATCCAGAGCTTTTAATTCTAGCTAAATGATGAAACACTCAATATATATTTAACATTAGTTTGAGATATTTTAAAACATTAAACACACTGTGTGATTATTTTTAATGTCTAACAAATGCATCATAGATAAAGTATCAATTTAAAATAAAAAGACTAAAGCAAGAGTCAGCAAACTTTTCCCATAAATGACAAGATTGCAAGCATTTTCCACTTTGGATACCATATGGTGTCTACCTTAACTATGCAGCTGAGCCATTGTAATCTGCTATTGCAGTGTGAAAATAAACAAATGGTTATGGCTGTTGTCCAATAACACTTTATTTACAAAACAGGTAGCCAGCTTTGGGATTTGACCCTGTGGATGTAGTTTATAATCAATTGGAATTAAAAACCAAAAACGAAATGCCTCTCCTATCTGAGGTAAAATGTTCAATTTAATGGCAAGAATTGCCATATTTCTCTGTTACCTTCTTTATATACCTTTATGTATATACTGTTATAAACATATTATAGATAATAAATCCACTCTTTTCTTTGCCTTCGCTTTTGTTTTGCTGAAACGTGCTGAAAGGTCAAACATCTGTGGGCTGATAAATGTTCACTA
>NW_021889748.1:0-652 GCF_006229205.1 Suricata suricatta
TGACAGCTCAGAGCCTGGAGCCTGCGTCTGATTCTGTGGCTCCCTCTCTCTCTGTCCCTCTCTGCCTCTCAAAAATAAACAAACATTAAAAAAATAATTTTAAAAAAGGCTTTGAGAAGCACCTAATAAGACTAAGAGAAGTCCAAGTATTAGTTGAAGAAAATTTCTGCTTTTTGATAGTAGAAAGGACTAAGTTATGGTTCACACAGGTTTAATACAAGGGTGGGTGCAGTTATACAAGTTAATAATTAGTTTTTATTAAAACATTTATTTGTATTTATAATATTTGAAACAATTTGATAATTAGAGAATCATTATGAATAATTATAAAAATGTAAAATTGCAAGATAATTATACACAAGAAATGATCTCTTGACTGAGGTTATACCTGAACATTTTCTTCATCTTTTAAATTAAATATTTAGTCTCCTATATATATTTATTTTATGAGCTAAGTGTAAGAAAAGATACAGATTTTCACTCAGAAACTGCAGGTTATGGAAACCGTGTGAAACTATTAAGAATTTAATAAGCATTTGGTATATTTTAAAAGAAAAATGAGTGCAAGGACTATGCTGAAAAGTAACATCTACCTATCAGGATTTGCAAAACCACTGATGTTTTCAAAAATAGCAACAAACTGAAAATTAAA
>NW_021889749.1:0-652 GCF_006229205.1 Suricata suricatta
CGTTAGAGTATATTTAATCAACTAGTCCCTAGAAATAATGAGAATCTGCAAGTTCATATAAGACTCAAGCAAGATTGTCTTCATGTAGATTTTTAAGAATTATACTGAGATGGTAGAGTTGGGCAACAATTGTCCACAAAGAGTTTCTAATTTCTAAACTGAAAGAATCCACAGCAAATATAATTTCTATATATAGAATATTAAGATATTAATGCATATTTATTACAGTAATAATAGATACAATAAATTAGTATATACTATATGCAAAGGAAAGAATGGCTGAAAAATATCAGGCTAAACAAAAATAGTACTAATCCTTTCATGAAAACATTGTTAAAATACTTCCCTATTGGTCAAAATCTACAGTCAAATAGAGAAGACAGGGAAACTAATAATAGAAAAACATTTAAAAATAGTATTATACTTATGTATTACTCTGTGAAGGTTGATCAATCATTCTAAGGGTCTCCAAAAGATCTTTTTTTCTGTCCTCTAAATCATCTATTTCTCTCCTTTTAAAGTTTTTAAAAAATTATTTGTTTTGAGAGAAAGTGTGTATGAGTAGGTGGGGGAAGAACAAGGAGAGAGAGAGAGGATCTCCCAAGCAGGCCCCATGCTATCAGCACAGAGCCCAATGTAAGACTCAGACCCA
>NW_021889750.1:0-652 GCF_006229205.1 Suricata suricatta
TCTTCTAAGGAAAAGATGATGGAAGTTGGAGGAAATAAAGCAAAATGAACTGGGGGAAAGTTGAATTTGAGAGCTCTTTAGAAAGGGTAACTGTTAGGACTTAATGATGAGCTGATGAAGTTAGGGTAAAGAATAAGAAAGAGTCATTCCTATGAGTTTGGCTTGAATCGAAAAACACTATAAATATGAAAATCCAAGATGATACTAATCCAAAACTATTTTCTGTCCATTCTATTTGAGGTTCAGAAGTCCGAGGACAAAGAAAAGTGCTTTTCCAGCTACCTAACAACTTATTTTCTCTAATGAATATACTATCTTTGGTAAGCAGAGTTCTAGAGACAAAGTTGAAGCAAGTAATAAAACTTACAGGTTCCACGATAAATGGCTATGGACTGACGGTTAAACAACTTTCCCAGATTGCTATCCAAGGTGCTGAATTGATTTGTCTAGTTATTGGAAACTACTCCTGTTGCCCTTTTGCCTTTGCCTCAAGCTTAGTTCTCTGATGGAGTATCAGCCTTGTCTCAGACCAAGCTAGATTTCATCTGATAGCATGCCTGCCCTGGCCAGGAGTAACTGACTCTGACTTTTGATCGAGACACCAGCTTGATTTCTCAGCTGGATTCCTGGTATATCAGCTGCAAGCTGCAAG
>NW_021889751.1:0-652 GCF_006229205.1 Suricata suricatta
CATGTCAAATGGACAAAGAAGTGTATTTGGAAAAATAACAGAAACAACAGTTGTTCCCAATGGCTGACATATGATATGATGCCAGAGAAGGGGCTCGGGGGGATGTGAGAAGGAGGGACTCACATTATTGATAGAAGCCAGGAACCAGAGAGCTGTAGCCGAGTCTTTTAACAAGCGCAGGAGGATTTGTAGCACAAAATCAACTTCATAAAAGGTTTTAACAGGACATGGGGGCCTGACTAGGGACTGTGGGTCTTAGAGAAAGGCCTGTGACAAAGAGTCAAGATGGGATCTAATAGTTGCAACCTGATATAGACAAATTCACAGGTGGAGGGTCTAAGGGAAAACAATGTGCTTTGCGTTGGTTAATTTTATAATAGCCCATTTCAGAGAAGCTATGTGACACCTTTCACTAGAGCTGAGGCACCTAAACACTGACACCTTTAGGAGACCCTGGTCAGGAGAAAATACTATAAAACTGAAGTGATTTTTTTTTTTCCTCCCGGGAAGGGAGCATGAGATCAAGGAAGGAGTTACGTATTCTCTTAGGCAGCAGAGTAAAGTAGAAAGTACATGGACTTTGGAGACAAACAGGATTTGGTGTCAGATCTCAGCTATATGAACATGGACAAGTTACTGAAGTCCTCTGAGC
>NW_021889752.1:0-652 GCF_006229205.1 Suricata suricatta
TGTGTGCCCTGCCCGGGGGGCCGGTTCTGAGAGTGACTGGCCATGGTCTCCAGGGCTTAGACTTGGCCTCTTTTCAACCCTAACCCTAAAGCCCAATGCCCTCTCTCTGTGCGGAGCCCAGGGCCCTGAGAGGGCTCACTGCAAATACACACCTCAAAGTCTCTCAAAGCCTGTCACTAGGCTGGTCACCCCTGAAAGCCTCAACTCCTCATCATTTCAATGGGTACCAGCCAGTCTCTGTGCTCAGGCTACCTCCTGGGTCAGGTTTTCCTTCTGGGCGCTCTTCTAGTGGGTTCCGAAATGCAGTAGAGGGCTTGTGTGGGCAGAATAATAAAGTGCATTTGCTTTGGCTCTCCATGCTGGTATCACTGTTTTGTGTCTCTGCTGGGTGAAGAGGGCTGACCCCTGGGCAGACAAATAGAGATGTTTGACTATGTATGACTCTGGGGATGACAGAGTCCCTGTAGTCCTGTTTGGGGTGGGTAAGGCGTACAGTGGGGTGTTTTGCTCAGCTGCTTCCTGATGAAGACATGTCTCCAAGGTTCTGATGTGACAGTGTTACCAGCCCTCTCCTACTACCCTTCCTCGTCTACTCGGGAGACTACCTCCCAGAGGAGGGTGAATGAAGCCGAGGCCAGTGCTGTCGGGAGCA
>NW_021889753.1:0-652 GCF_006229205.1 Suricata suricatta
AAAAAAATTTTTAAATAAATAAAGTTCAGTGTTGCTCGCACGTTTCAATTTCCACTTTCCGTGACTCATTGACCATCACGGATCTTTGACCATAACAGGAAGAGCAAGTGCCTGCAGTTTTGCCACTGAATCTGCTGGACTCTCAGCTGGTGTGTGGCTCTAAAGACCGTGACCCGCTTGTCTTGACAAACAAAACGACGCCTTCAGACGGTAGGACGGAGGGCACACTGGGAGCCAGCCCCATTAGCACGGGACACCAGCCCCTCGGTGGTCACACTTGCCTCACCCACCTCCGTTTCTCCATTTGGCTCCAAATGGCTTGGACTGTTTTCATCAGCAAAATCCTGTCTTCTGGGAATCAGCAGATGCCCCCCATGTCTGAAGAGATTCGCAGGAATTCGTCACAGAATTCCGAAGAAGTTGCACAGAACCGTGCACACAACGACTGCCCCGTCCGAGGAGAGCGGCTCTCAGGAGACCAGCTATTTCCAGGGGGTGTGGCAGCGGAAAGTCCGCTTTGTCACAGTCCCCCTCCCCTGGGTGTGCTGGAGAGAGGCGTGCACCTGGCTCAAGATCATACTGGAAGAATCCCAAGTGCAGATGCGTCTTGCCAGGTTCTAGCCTAACCAGCACGGACTTCAAAACGCACCTG
>NW_021889754.1:0-652 GCF_006229205.1 Suricata suricatta
GTCTTGACCTGGCTGATCTGGGCGCAGCGGACAAGCAGCGGCCGGAGCCTGGAGCACGGAGGGTGCCAAGGGCACGGAGGAGGCAGGGGTGCCACGGGGCGTGAGGGAGGAGAAGCCCCACCAGGCGGCCTGGGCTCACGAAGGCTCCGGCTTGGCAGGCAGCACGGGGTTCTGGACGGGGCCCCTTTCCCGCGGAGGGCTCTTTGCTGAGTGGGTCTGGTTCCAGGGGATGGCGGGGAAGGGGGAGGGGGTCTGTGGAGGGCTGGTCCTGAGAGGAGAGCTCTGCAGGCCGCCTCTTGAAGGGTGTGCATTAAAGCCATTGCCCACTGGGGACAGAAACGGAGTCAGGCTGGCGAAAACAGAAAATAGGTGCTGGCTATGGGAATTCCTGAGCATCTCGTGTGACCCCGGGCTGGGGTGCGGACTGGGCCTTGGGAATCGGCCTGGATCAGATCCGAAGAAACGTCTGGAGTCTCTGCACATTCTTCCTGCTCCTCATGTGCCACCAGCTGTAACCCTCCTGTCGGGACTGTGCCCCCACCGTCCCCTGTGGCCCCCTGTCTGGGCTGTGCACCCCCTCCCCTGTGGCCCCCGTCTGGGCTGTGCACCCCCCTCCCCTGTGGCCCCCTGTCTGGGCTGTGCACCCCCTCCC
>NW_021889755.1:0-652 GCF_006229205.1 Suricata suricatta
GAGACTGCAGAGAACAATCCTTGCCTCTTGCAGCCCACAGCCACATCACATCAGTCTCTGCTTCCCTCTCTCACATGTCCTTCTCCTCGGACTCTAGCCTCCTGCACCCTTAAAATTTTTTTAAATGTTTTTATTTATTATTGAGACAGAGAGAAACAGACCATGATTGGGGGAAGAGCAGAGAGAGAGGGAGACACAGAATCTGACGCAGGATCCAGGCTCTGAGCTATCAGCACAGAGCCCGATGCAGGGATTGAACCCACGAACCGGGAGATCATGACCTGAGCCGAAGTCAGACGCTCACTGACTGAGCCACTCAGGCTCCCCTCCTGCATCCTCTTAAAAGGACTCTAGAAATTACGCTGGGCCCACTCAAATAACCCAGAATAATCTGCCCACCTCAAGATCTTAGTCACATCTACAAAGTCCCTTTTATGATGTAAGGTAACAAATTTACAGATTCCAGAGATTAGGATGTGGCTATGGGAGGGGGGGTTAATTAATATTCAGCCTAGCACAAGCTCTTTGGGAGGAAACATTTTAAATAATCAAACCCTTTACCCCAGGAATTTCCCTCGCAGAATTTCTCCTACAGGTGTTACTGACACATGCGTAACAATCCATGTTCAAGAATGTCTATTAGAGCAGAGTT
>NW_021889756.1:0-652 GCF_006229205.1 Suricata suricatta
GGAATGTTCTGTACCAGTTTGAAAATAGGCAATCATGGAGCCCCAGCTTCCCACCACCCTGACAGAGGAGGCAACCTATCCCATCCCGCCACGTCCCTGTCCCTAAAGTGCCCTTATTTGGTGGTCTGCCCTCCCAGGACTGACCGGAAGTCTTTCACCCATAAAATACCTTGCCCCTCCTGTACCAGGTGCTGACTTCTCTGACTCCCCACTCCCGGAGTCACGGAACCTTGCCCGGGAATCGCAAATCCCAATAAAGGCCTTCTTGGCTCCATAACATGGTCTCTTTCTTTCCTCTCATCTCTGCCTCCACCCATTAAATCTTATAAGAGTCAGTTCCTTGGGGGTATAGGACTAAGGTCTCTGTTTCATTGCTGGCTTTCAACTGAGCACTGTTGCCAGCTTCTAGAAGCTACTATCATGCCTCCACTGATGGTCACCTTCTTCTGTCTTCAAAGTTCACAAGGGCAGTCCAGAGTTCCTGTTATGTTTCAAATCTCTCCAGCTTCTTTTTCCACCATCTCAGTCAAGACTAATCTGTCAGCCTTACTGTTTCACATTCAAGGACCGTTGTGATTATTTGGGCTCGCTAGTGCAATCTAGGATCATCTCTCTATTTTAAGGTCAGTTGATGAGAAATCTTAATTCTACC
>NW_021889757.1:0-1424 GCF_006229205.1 Suricata suricatta
TAAGCATCCGACTTTGGCTCAGGTCATGATATCAATAGTTTCTGAGTTTGAACCCCGTGTTGGGCTCTGTGCTGACAGCTCAGAGCCTGGAACCTGCTTTGGATTCTGTGTCTCCCTTTCTCTCTGCCCTTCCCCCACTCATGCTCTGTCTCTTTCTCAAAAATAAACAAACATTAAAAAAATGTAGATATAGATATCTCTTCCATCTATCCTTAGGCAAAAGGATTCAGTGGAGTTTCACTTTTAATTATTCAAAATTATATGTCATTGTCAATGTACTGTCCTAGAAGCCATGGGAAGGGTTATCAGCCACTCGACTAAAATGTCCAGAGGTAGTGTGCATTCTTGTTTTATGAATTCTTTCTCTATCTTTTCTCCACCTCTCTCCATCTATTAGCTACTGTGTGTTAGGAAATCAGATAACTGAAGGCAAAGATTATATCTGAGAGACAGATAGATATATAAAGACATTAAAATTCTCATTTCCCTACTGATTACCTTTTTGACACTGAAAAATAAATTAAACTCCCTAAATTTCAGTTCCTTCATTAGAAAGTGGGCATAACAGGGCCTGTGGCGCAATAATAATGCGTCTGACTACAGATCAGAAAGTGGGCATAATAACTACACTCACCTTATAGGCCTGGTGGAGAGATGAAATAAGGAGTATGTGTGAGTTTGGTTGGTGGAGAGACGAAATAAGGGGTTGTGTGTGAGTTTGGTTGGTGGAGAGACAAAATAAGGGGTGTGTGTAAGTAAACTTCTCCCAAAGGGGTAACTTCCTTCCTTTTCTTGTTGGTACCACTTTGTTACCATTGCTGTTGGTGAAGGTCCTGTGAAGACATCTGAGTACAGTGTAAAAAGCAAAACACTAGCACATCAGGGCTGGCATGAACTCAGGACTTCTCTCCTTGCTGCTCAGATTCACCTCAGTTTTGGTCTATGTTTCAGGTAGTCGATGCTTCTAGAAATTAATCTCTGGACAAATGAGTTGTTTCTATACTGGGTAAAGGATATTGGGTCCCAGCATTGCAAAAAGCACTTGTGGTTCTTTGAGTCAAAATGAGAAGCACTACCTCAAACACAACACAGCACTAGAAAAACATGTTTCAGCATGAGTAGAAAATGCCCCAAATCAGGTGCTTTTACAATTGTTCCCTTTATTTAGTTAATACCACTTCCTGAGTGGTCGTCTGCCTTCCCATTGCTCTGACTTCTATGAACTATGACCCAGGTTAAGTGGAGTCTGTTTTTATGAAGTATGTGTGTGTTCATGTTTCCAGAAAAGCACACAAGGTGAGGGGCACAAACATAAGGAAGAAATAGTTTCCTTAAGGTGGATACTATATCTCACGGGTTTTAAATATATTCTCACAGACCCAGGAGAAGCTTGAAATAGATCAAGAACTTAACCCTTGCTCATT
>NW_021889758.1:0-652 GCF_006229205.1 Suricata suricatta
GTGGACTTTCATCAAGGGGCTGGAAATCCCGGGGGAAGGGTGAACAGTGAGTGAGGATGGAGGGAAGACTGGGAAAGGGGACTCTTCCTGCATGAATTAGCTGTTGGTGTGACCTGTGGAGAGGACGAGCTCTCACAGCTCTGCCTGGAGCCCCTGGGCTGGGAGACTAGACAGGCCAGCAGAGGGACACGCCTGAGGAGACTGAGCTCTACTTCTGTCCCCGGGGGGCTTCTGAAGAAGGGCAGAGTGGCAGAAACGGAAAGGGCAGCCACTCCCCTGCCTGGACCCAGACTCCCTGGGACTCACTGTCCTAGCAACCAGCTCCTCTCCGCTCTTCCCAGGTCACTGCTCAGTGGTCTGCTTCTTGTCCAGAGTCCCCATTAGTATCCCTTCCCAACACCAAAGTGGGAAGTGATAGTTCCCTCTCTGTTGTATTTTCATCCTTGAACTTATCATGACCCATTTGTTTACGTGTTTGCAGTATGTCTGTCTCCTTCCATCAGAATGCAAGTTTCACATTCAACACTGCATTCCCAGTGTCGGAAACAGCATGCGGCACTCGGCAGGTGCTCAGTGAATGCTGTCTGAATGAATGAAGAGGGCAGACATCAGGACAGCTGAGGAATGCTGTAGGAATGGATAATAAACGTGC
>NW_021889759.1:0-652 GCF_006229205.1 Suricata suricatta
AGCATCCAACTCTTGATTTTTGCTCAGGTCATGATCTTATGTTCATGGAGACAGAGCCAATATAAGCATGGAGCCTTCTTAATATTTTCTTTCCCTGCCTCTCCCCCACTTACACACCTAAGCCTGCTCTCTCTTGGATTCACATTTGGATACACATTTTTTTGTAATGAAGTATTAAGCAATTTATAAATTAAAAAAAATTTTTTCCAAGTAATATAAAGACAAAGTTACATCAATCAATGGAATTTACTATATTAAGAGAATGATAAAAAAATCAATAAAATGTAATGACTAGTTGTGTTTGAAACAAACAAACAAAAAGAAATTCTTAGCAAAGGAGGAGGAGATAGATTGTATTAAAATATATATATTCCTTGTTATATGGTGCTAAAGAAACTGGATTTTAATATAGGAGAAAAACAAACCTAACCCAATACCACACACCATAGGAAAAAAATATGAAGTGGATTATATACTGAAATATTTCAACAAGATAGGCCATCTTCCTGATGTTAGAGGAATGATTTTTTATCAGTAACAAACAAGGATAAAAGACACTAAAAAGATAAATCAGACTACTTGAAAATTAAAAACTTAAAAGTTCAAAAGTTATGTTAATCTATAAAAAACATTAACAAGTCATAAATCAAGT
>NW_021889760.1:0-652 GCF_006229205.1 Suricata suricatta
GCAAATATTCTTGGTTACCTTCTGAATAGAAGAGATCTCTATGCAGCGAATGTGCTTGGTTTTGGATCCCTGAAGTCGTATATGTAGTCCTCATATTCAGAACGGCCTTCAGCTGATTTCTTGAATTATCTGGGCAGGCTTCCTTCCCTTCCTTCTCTCCTTCCCTTCCTCTTCCTTCATTTCACTCCCTTCCTTCCTTCCTTCCATCTTTCTTTCCTTTTTTCCTTCCCTTCCCTTGCTTTTTCCTCCCTTGCCTTCCCTTCCCTTCCTTAGCCTTGCCTTGCCTTCCCTTGTCTTCCCTTCCCCTCCCTCTTCTGTTGAGAAATCTTTAGCTCCCTCCTCTTGAGTCTGGGCTGTCTTGATGGGAGTGATGTTGTGATTTAAAAGGTTACCTTAGAGAATGCAATTCAGCTACTTCCTCATTTTCTTGCTCTTGCTCTTGGGTGCTCGCCCTTCAGTCCAGGCACCATGCTGTGAGGAAGCCCAAACTATTCTTCATTGGAAGACCAAATGGAGAGACCCACATGGGGAGGAACCAAGACTTCCAGGCAATAGCTAGCATCAACCACTGGTCATGTGATTGAGCAAAACTTCAGATGATTCTGGGCTCAGTGTCAGGTTGCCTCAGCCAACATCGAGTGGGAGAAAGGAA
>NW_021889761.1:0-652 GCF_006229205.1 Suricata suricatta
ATGGAAAGAGTCAAAATGTCCACTGACTGATGAATGGATAAAGAAGATATGGGAGCACCTGGGTGGCTCAATCAGTTGAGCATCTGATTGCAGTTCAGGTCATGGTCTCATGGTTCATGGGTTTGAGCCCTGCATCAAACTCTGTGTTGACAGCTCAGAGTCTGGAGCCTGCTAGGGATTCTGTGTCTCCCTTTCTCTGCCCCCTCCCACTCATGTTCTGTCTTTCTCTGTTTCTCAAAATGAATAAACATTCAAAAAAAATGTAGTTTGTATATATAATGTATATATATGTATATACATACATACATACATACATACAATAGGATATTACTCAGTGATCTAAAAAAATGAAATCTTGAATGTCTGGATAGCTCAGTTGTTAAGTGAGTAACCCCTGATTTCAGCTCTGGTCATGACCTAATGATTCATAACACTGAGCCCCATGCTAGCTCTGTGCTGACAGTATTGAATCTGCTTGGGATTCTCCATCTCCCTCTCTCTCTCTGCCTCTGCCTGGCTCACACACACGCTCTCTTTCTCAAAATAAATAAACAAACTTGAAAAAAAAAAACTATCCATAGAACTCCCCTATGACCCAGCAATAGCACTGCTAGGGATTTACCCAAGGGATAAAGAAGTGCTGAGGCATAGG
>NW_021889762.1:0-652 GCF_006229205.1 Suricata suricatta
ATGTGTGTACCCTTACACATAGAAAGATGGAGGTTGGAAGATGCCAATCGGCTGGCTGCTGGGGAGTCTGCGCTGATACGGGTATCATGGTGTGTTCATGTTTTTTGGGTGACATGGGGGAGCTCTGAGTCATTTTCGATGCATAAGTAATTTATCCATCCTGTTTTCTTGTTTTCACAGGTGAACCACAATTTCAAAACGGTATCCATGGAGAACGGCACCAAGGTGAATGAATTTAGACTCTTGGGACTGACAACCTACTACTGCAAGTCTCCCTCTTCATAACATTTACTTTCATTTATCTCACCACTCTCATTGGAAATCTTGGGATGTTCACATTAATTCTGTTGGACTCCCGTCTCCACACTCCCATGTATATTTTCCTCAGCAATCTCTCTCTGGTAGACTGTGTTTACTCTTCAGCTGTTACTCCCAAGGTGATGGCTGGGTTTCTCACAGGAGATAAAGTCATCTCCTATGGTGGATGTGCTGCTCAGATGTTCTTCTTTGTGGGTTTTGCCAGTGTAGACTGCTTTCTGCTAGCAGTCATGGCTTATGATCGGCATGCAGCGGTATGTAAGCCCTTACATTATACCAGCACCATGACCACCAGCTTGTGTGCTCAAATGACAGTAGGCTGCTATGTCTGGGG
>NW_021889763.1:0-652 GCF_006229205.1 Suricata suricatta
GTTGCTGTGTCCTTTCAGAATGAAAGGAATATATTCAGTAAGCTAGCACAGCCTAATGAATGTATTTAATTGATATCCATAGCTATCATTTACTAAGAACATCCCCTGTGCCAGGGACTATATTTTGTGTTTTGCTTTATAAACATTATATGCCTTCTTTATTTACTTATTTGGCTTATAAACAACAGAATTCTTGAAATTCTATGAGGCTAGAAGTCTAAGATTAAAATGCCAGCAAATTTGGTATCAGCCTAGAACCCATACATGGCCATTATACATGGCCATCTGGCTGTGTCTTCACATGCCAAAAGGGAGCTCTCTCTCCTTAATTTTTTTTAATGTTTATTTATTTATTTTAAGAGAAAGAGAAAGTATGAGTGGTAGAGGGGCAGAGAGAGGGAGAGAATCCCAAGCAGGCTCTGTTCCACAGTGCAGAGCCGGATTCAAGGCTTGATCCTATGAACTGTGGAATCATTACCTGAGCCTAAACTGAAGTTCAGAGGCTTAACCAAGTAAGCCACCCAAGCACCTTCTTTGCCCTTAATTCTTAAAACAACCACATTCCTAAACACACTGGGATTATTATGCCATTTTACAGATAGGAAAATTTTGATTCAGAGAAGTGTTTTATCTTGAGCAAGATCGTAGCTCA
>NW_021889764.1:0-652 GCF_006229205.1 Suricata suricatta
GTCATTTTTCTTATCCTGTGTGCTATAATTATTCCATGCATTCTTTAATTTTTTATTGAAGTGTAGTTGACGTACAGTGTTATATTAGTTTCATACACAGCACAGTGATTTGGCAATTCTGTACATTATGCCATGCTCACCACAATAAGTGTGCTCACCATCTGTCACCATACAATGCAATTAAAATATTAGTGACTATATTCACTACACTATGCTTTTTTCATCCTCATGACTAATTCTTTTATAACTGAGAGTTTGTATCTCTTGACCTCCTTCACCTGCTTCATCCATCTCCCCACCAATTTCCCCCTGGTAATCATCAGATCTCTGTATTTATGATTGTGTTAATGTTTAATTTGTTTTTTTCGATTCTGGATAAGTAGAAGTATGGTATGGCTTTATCATTTTCTGGCTTCTTTTACCTACCATAATAATTTCAAGGTTCATTTGTGTTGTCAAAAATCTCATGTTTCATTATTTTTTTATACCTGAGAAATGGTGTGTGTGTGTGTGTGTGTGTGTGTGTGTGTGTGTGAGAGAGAGAGAATCACAACTTCTTTACTCATTCAGATACTGATGGACACTTAAGTTGCTTCTGTAAAGTGATTATTGTAAATAATACTGCAATAAATGTGAAAATGCATATGCTTTT
>NW_021889765.1:0-652 GCF_006229205.1 Suricata suricatta
GTGCCCCAGGGGTGGGCTGCAGCCACTTGGTTCAGGAAAAAAAGCTCCTTCCAGAGCCACCGGGGTTCAAATCCCCGACCTGCCAGAGATCTGACCTCCAGAAAGGTCTGAAGCTCAGCATCTTTCATGGTAAATCAGGGTAGGTATCTCTCCTTCTGTTTTGAAAGTGTAAGCGGAAACGGGATTAAGAAGGTGACAGGATCGACCTAGTTGCCTCTCCCCTCTGCTGGGGACCCCGTGGCCCTGGACGAGAGGTCCGGGTCCCAGAGCCCAGGAGACCTCACTGGCGACAGGCCTTTCCCTTCAGAGGATGTCAACCTTGTAGGAGAAAAGATGCTGAGTGACTTGTCTGCAAACTGCACAGAGAACCTGCAGTGCTTCTGAACTGTAGGTTTATTGCAGGGGAGGCTTGGGGAAGGGGGGGCGTTGATGGTGATGAAGATCTCAAGGCTGTGTGTTTAGGGTGAGCGCCTTTGCCTCATCCTGGATGTCCGGGAAGCTGGTTTGCAGGGAAGGGGGCGCTGGACAGCAGGATGGAGCTGAAGGCAGGCGGAGGGAGACTCAGCAGTTCACGTTCCCACATGGAAATAAGGTCTCGAACGCTCTTAGCAATTCTATTCCGCCCTCGGCATGACCATCCGCTCACACTCAC
>NW_021889766.1:0-652 GCF_006229205.1 Suricata suricatta
TTTTTTTTTAAAAAGATAAAAGTCTCCATTTAGCTCGGGCATGCCTTTGACATTTCTCCTATCCTTGCTAATAAAAAAAGAACAGCCTCAACAGGCAGTGGAATTACTTGGTAGGGATATAAAGTGTAATCAGTGCATTTATTTCAATAAGAAATTGGGTCAACTTAGGGGCATCGCAGTGGCTAAGTTGGGTAAGTGTCCAACTTCAGCTGAGGTCATGATCTCGTGGTTCATGAATTCCAGCCCCGCATCAGGGTCTCCGCTGTCAGCACAGGGTCCACTTAAGATCCTGTGTCTCCCTCCCTCTCTCTCTCTCAAAAAGAAAAAAGATAAAATTTAATAAACATTAAAAAGCAAAAAGAAATTGGTTCAACGGAGTGAAAATCAGCAAATAAATAATAGGTTTTTCATAGATGGGGCAAAAAAAAAAAAAAGGGAAGCTAGTTCCCATGCGATCAGAGTTTGGAAAACACTGGACAGTTATAACAGAAGTATCATAAACACAAGGACCTAGTGTGGGGCTGGGAGAGTGGTTTTTAGAAGAGAGAGTAATAAACAAAATGATGTTGATTTCATTTAAACCAATTCTGCATTAGAAGCATCCCCTCGATCTTTTTTTCTGCCCAGTTTCCCCCTTCGAGAACAGGCACAG
>NW_021889767.1:0-652 GCF_006229205.1 Suricata suricatta
GTGGGCGAGATCTACCCACTCCAAGCCCCCTTTCCTCCTCCTCTGGAAAATAAGAAAAACAAGATCTAGCCATTTGGGAGGATTAGAGGAGATAATGCAGGCCAAACAAACACAATTCAACAAAGACTGAGAGACACTTTTTTTGAGAGAGAGAGAGAGAGAGAGAGAGAGAGCAAGCACACACACGCAGGGGAGGGTCAGAGAAAGGAAGAGACAGAATCCCATGCAGGCTCCCTACAGCCAGTATAGAGCCTGACACAGGGCTTGAACTCACAAACCCTGAGATCATCACCTGAGCTGAGATCAAGAGTTGGACACTCAACTGACTGAACCAGTCAGGCTCAGCCCCAAGACTGAGAGCCTTTTATTGGCAAACGCCGTTCTAGGCCCTGAGGTCCCCTCAGTGGACAAAAGGCACAGATCCCTGCCTCGTGGAGATTCACACTAGTCATGGGAGATGAAATAGATAATACAACAGCCAGGCCATGTATGAAAACAGAACGCTGACCCCTAGCTTTTGCAGCAACCAGCCCCAAAGGGTCAGAACTTAATAAACAACCTGCTAGCTTTTTATATTTTTGTCCGTACTTCCAGCTCAGGACCACTGCAAGCGAGCAAAATATGCTTTGCAAACTCATCACATACAGCTCCC
>NW_021889768.1:0-3431 GCF_006229205.1 Suricata suricatta
GGGGGGGGGCCGCAGGGCGGGAAGGGAAGAGGCGCGTGCTGATGGCGTCTGCGAGCACATCTCTCATCTTTCGGGGCTTTGAACATGGAACCATGTCTTTACTGTTTGCTGCCCCCAGACAGAGCAAGCTGGGCCCCACTCAGCAGTCTCTGGGCTCAGAGGAGAGGAAACCACAAGCCATCTCTATTTTGTGACATTTTACTGGTTATCGCGCTGGCCTTTGTCACCCGGACTACAAGGAGCCAGCCCTACAGAAGAGGGCTGCAGGGAGCGGGGCACCCCGTTGAGGGGCCTGGGGGCCGTCTCTTTGCAGAAAGGGAAACCTCGAATGTCTGAGGGGTGGGAGTGGGGTTCTAGGGGCCCCTAGAGGGGCTGCGGGGCCTGAGGGAGGACATCTGTACTCCGGAGCAAAGACGGCAGCTCTAGGGGCAGAACTTCCAGCTGCTCAGCAGCAGGACTGGCCTGGGGCGGGGCCGCAGCAGGCGAGGCGGGGGCGGGGCGGGGGGGGGGGGGGGCAGAGCAGGGACATGCAGGAGGAGGGTCTGCGGCAGGAGGGGGCTGAGCAGGGGGTGGACCCGGAGCACACAGGGTGCAGCAGATGGGCTTGCATCAGACAGGGGTGCAGCAGACGGGCTCACAGCAGACGGGTGCAGCAGACAAGTTTGCAGCACACAGGGGTGCAGCAGACCGGGGCACAGCAGCACACAGGGGTGCAGCAGGCCCTCTCCCCGTGCTAAGCCACGTAGTGCCAGAGCTGAGTCCAAAGGCTGAACACCCAGCTGGGGTCCCGGAGAATCAGAGAATTGATTGGGTCCTTGGTTATTAGCAAACACCCCAGGAGGAACCTGGAGTTTAGCACTGGTTTTGGTTCAAGCCTTCCCTGGCCCAGAAATAAAATGCCTAAAAGCGAAATCAGCAACTCACCCGTCACCGTGTGCAACATGTCACCTGTCACCGTGTGCAGCATGTCGACGCCGGCTCTTCAAGCTCTCTGATTTGCTGTTTTACGATAATCTCAAACGTCTTGTAATTGACGAACCCTGGCAGCTCTCTGCCCCGGTAGCGATTTTCGAATTTCTCCATTTGTTTATAAATAGCTTTGTAACCTGGAAGAGAACAGCTCTGAATTATCTTACAAAGATAACCTCTCGGGCTTTTCTTTTCCTTTTTCTAATTTATTTGGAGAGCACGAGAAAGCATGAGTCAGGGAGGCGCTGAGAGAGAGAGGGAGGAGCGAGAATCCCAAGGAGATGGACTCTGCAGGCTCGCTCTAGGTGCCCCCCGAAATCTGCCGCGGGGGCTCGCTGGCCCGCGCTCAGTGACGTGGGGCCCAGGAGGCCCGGAGCCCACGAACCACCATGAGCGCGCCTCCACCAGACTGTAGGTCACTGCCAGTGTCGACGGAGACTGAACCTACGTGCGAGTCGAGCCTCGAGAAGTCGGACTCCTCCCCGGAAAGGGCTGGACCGGGGCCTCCGCGCAACAGTCCTGCACTCAAATGAGGCACCTGGTGCCGGGCCAGCGGTCGCCCCAAGTCTCTGCCCCAGAGAAGCACCGTGGAAGGCTCCAGAAGCTGAGTGAGTAAGGGCTTGCCCTCCTCCCTCAATAAAACCAGAGCGAGGTTCCCCCTGGACTGCTCTCAGACAGCACGAACAAGCCCTTCCACTGGCCGGGACCCCCGCTCTGACGGCCTGGCCCCTCCCACCAACGCAGCGCTGCTCTGGGGGGCGGGGCTGTGCCTTCTCACCACGGCCTCTTCCCTTCCCTCCGCCTGGGGTTCCTCCTGGGTCCCACGCTGGGCCACGAAGACCCTCGGGCATCCCTGGGACTGTCCCCACGCCTGACCTCATGGCCACGAACCGCTCACCAGAGGCCCATGGGTCAAGGCCACCCGGGGCCGCCCTGGGGACCTGCACGGCAGCCCTGAAGGCAAAGAGGGGGCCCCGCCCCAACTGGGACCCTGGTTCCGACACAGCTCATGCTCCCGGACTGGGCTCACGCCTAACGCTCCCGCCCGGGTGTGGGTCAGCGCCTCGGGGCCCCGACCGGCCACTGGCCTTCTGGAGGGGACGCGGACGCCTGCCACGCACCCCGTGTCCTCAACCAGAAAACCGACATCCTACCGCGAACTGCCCCCCGTGACCTGCCCCGGCCCATTCTGGACGTCACCCTGAAAAGCAGGCCGCGCCCACGTCCTCACCTTCCAACATGGCCCAGTTCCGCCGCAGGTGGGCGGACACTTTCTCTACCGCAGGGTCTTCAGGGGCAGCAGCCTGAGGGGACAACGGGGCGAGGGCACTGACCACGGGGTCACCGCGGTGCCACCGCGGGGACAGGCCACCAGGCAGGGGCCGGGCTGCGGGGACGGGAGACACGCGCTCCGGCACCCTCGCGAACCCCAGCCCGCCGTCCTGGCGCGACAGACACAGCCGTGCTCGCGTCTCGTCGGAATGACGACCCGGGACGTGAGGGCCGCCAGCGTCCCCTCCACGTCGGCTGCCAGGTGTGGCTGTATCTGAGGAGCCCCGCAGCCCCGACGCGTTCGGCTGTGGGCATTTCCTTCACCCTCACCCGGTGGAGGAAGGCTCCCCGGAAGTCGGGGCCCCAAAGCCCTCGGTCAAGGGAGCACCCATAACTGACCGACGGCCTGCACGGGGTGGGGCCAGCCTCGTCTCGTGCTTCCCCCGCATCCTAGGAGCCTCGGGACAGGCAGGGGCAGCCCCGTTTTCCAGAGGAAGCCCGCACAGACCACCTGCCAGGGTCACACGTCACCCGCCCACAGCCCACAGCCTTTCTCCACACGTGGGCGCCCCAAGTCCAAGGCCCCACACCTAAGACCCTGTTAACCCTGCCAACGTCAAGGACACACCTCCAACCACATCAACTATTGGGCCCTCTGCTAAAAAACCTGACCAGGGGACGTCTGGGGGCTCAGTCGACAACTCAGGTCATGATCTCACTGTTAGTGGGTTCAAGCCCCATGTCAGGCTCTGTGCAGACACTCAGAGCCTGGATCCTGCTTCAGATTCTGTCCCCCTCTCTCTGCCCCTCCCCCACTCGTGCTCTGTCTCTCTCTCAAAAATAAACATGAAAAATATTTTGTCTTAATGAAAAGAAAAGACGTGCGACGAGGACAATCACAAGGAAAACGTGGCCATGACAGCACCCACCCTGGGAACCAGCACTGCAGGGGTCGTGACCTGGGGGGGGGGCGGCGGGCGGGGCACCCCCTGCAGAGTGACCAGCCCAGCAATCCTGGGGCCTCTGGCGTCCAGAAGGGTCGGGAGACTGGAGCTCCGGCAGCTCTTGATGTAGCAGACGAGAGAAGAGCGGACCGCACACCTCCTGCCGCTCCCGCAGGCACGGACCCCTGCCCCCTCCACAGCTCCCCACCAAGCGCCACACTGTGCAGACCCGGCGACCTCAGGCAG
>NW_021889769.1:0-1424 GCF_006229205.1 Suricata suricatta
TTTTTTTTTTAATGATTTATTTTTATTTTGAGAAGAGAGCATGAGCAGGGGAGGGGCAGAGAGAGAGAGAGGGACAGAGAGACTCCTGCATAAGCTTTGCACCATTATCGCAGAGTCCAATGTGGGGCTTGATCTCAGGAACAGTTTGATCATGATCTGAGCTGAAATCAAGAGCCAGACACTTAAGTGACCCAGCCACCCAGGTGCCCCTGTGGAATGTCATTTTTATGTCAGTTTCCCACGTTTAGTTCCTAGTGCTGTTATTGGTAGTTTATTTGGATTATGTGGGATTTGTAAGTTATCGTGGTAGTTTCACTCAAAGTGTCCGAGTTTAGAGCTGGCAGAGTTAGGTACTGGAAGTTCAGGTTCTCCCTTAAGGGGCTAGTAACACGACAGGCTTCTCTTCACACCGAATCTTGTATTCATTATCCCTGCCACACCTTCAACCCCTGATCCCTGGGGTGTCAGCGAGCAAGCAGTCATTGGCCCTTTAAGTGGCCGTTCCTGCCTTGCAGGGTTCATCAAGTAAAGACTGATAAAAGCAAAAATGTCATGACATTTAGCTTTATTCTAAAAATGGAGTGTTAAGACCTTAGTAATGACTCCCACTATATCTTGAGTGTGTTATATAATCTATTTAAGAAAGTGTATTATGCCATTTTTATTTCATAGGAAAGAAATTTATGAGTTCCAGCTACTTTGAAGAGCTAAATATTACATCACCATGACAGTTTAGAACCTGATCATCCCTTGATTTGAACTAATAAAACTATTATAACTAGAAATAAGAAAATGTGACATTATAAAGCCTTTAGAATTAAAGGTATAAAATAGCAAATAAATTGAATTGCTTATTTGTGTGATTCTCAAGCATGGCCATATTATCAGTAACACCAACAATAGAGTTGAGTTATACATGAATACTTCTGCCATGTAAGTTAGTGTCTTATAGTCTCTAAGGACTTTTAAATATGGGGAAAAGTATGGTAGAGCTGTGGTCAGAATAAATAGATAAAGGATTCTCCATAAATAGGAACTACCTGAGGATAGAGACAGTACCTTACTCATTTTGTATAAATGGAGAATGTGCATATAGTAGGTCCACTGATTGGTATATCCAGGTGCAGTATGTTCTGTAGTTCCGCCCAGTGTTTTCCTTAAAACAAAGGAAACTTTAGGGAAATGATTTTTTCAATGCTTCTAAAATGTAGGACCTAGATGGTAACTTGTAATCAATATTCTTTCAATAAATGGTGCAAGATAAATATGAGTTGGTATCAAAAAGATATATATGGGGTAGCTCAGTCAGTTAAGCGTCCGGCTTTGGCTCAGGTCATGATCTCACGGCTCGTGAGACTTGCATCAGGCTCTGTGCTGACAGTTAACTCAGAGCCTGGAACCTGCTTCAGATTCTGTATCTCTCT
>NW_021889770.1:0-652 GCF_006229205.1 Suricata suricatta
AAAATAGGCAGAAGACATGAACAGATGTTTCTCCACAGAAGCCAAAGGACACATGAAAAGATGTTCAACATCACTTGCTAGCAGGGAAATGCAAATCAAAACCATAATGAGATACCAGCTCAGACCTGTCAGAATGGCGAAAATCAAAAACACAAGAAACAACAAATGTTTGCAAGGTTGTGAAGAAAAAGAAAGCCCTGTGGTACTGTTGATGGAATGTAAACTGCTGCAGCCACTGTAGAAAACAGTAAGAATTTTACTCAAAAATTTAAAAATAGAATTATCATATTATCTACGAATCCTAGTACTAGATATTTACTGAAAGAATATGAAAACACAAAATCAAAATAATACCTGCACCCCATGTTTATTACAACAGGCAAATTATGGAACAACCCAAGTGTCCATTGATAGGTGAATGGATAAAAAAGATGTCTCACACACACACACACACACACACACACACACACACACACACACACACTAGAATATTACTCAACTATAAAAAGAATTATATCTTGCCATTGGCAACAACAAGGGTGAATCTGGAGGGTATAATGTGTAGTGAATTAATTCAGTCTGAGAAAGACAAATAGTATGTAATTACATTCATGTTTGGAATTTAAGAAACAAAACAAATGAACAAATAAAA
>NW_021889772.1:0-652 GCF_006229205.1 Suricata suricatta
ACCGAGGGAGGGAGAGCGGGCAGATGGGCAGATGCTGTCGCCCGTGGCCTTCTCGCACCTCCCCACACGCCTACCCCAGGCTCTTACCGATAACCAGGTCAGGTTTGGGCCCCTGGAGCAGGTGGTAGGGCCGCGAAGACACCTTGATCTGCAAGTCCCTGCAGCCCCCCTTCTCCTTGGTCCCGGAGCTGAGGCGCCGCGATACCCTGGAACCAGGACTGACAGACACTCCTGGGCCATTCTAGGGAGCCAGAAGTGGAGTGGAGAAAGGGCTAGAAGTTAGGGCACTGGGAGGCCAAATTCGGCAAGACAGAGGAGAGCAGCCCCCGCACCCCCCAGCCCTCACCCTCTGCAGGGTAAAATGCTGCTGGTCATTCTCGGGGGGCAGGCCATCGCCCACAAATTGCAGCTCTAGGGCCATGTGGGGGAGCAAGACCGACAGCTCCTGAAGGACAGAGAAGACAGACCAGGGGCTCACCTGGCGTCCGCCTCCACATGCCCCCCCTCCCACCCTGGAGGGACTTACCCAAAACACCATGACCAGGTCAAACTCCTTCCCGGCCTCCACCACGTGGATTTTCAGTGACTGCTTGTTACGGATGTTGAGCTCAGGGACTGAGAGAGAGGCTGGCCAGTTAAGAAGATGGTCTCC
>NW_021889773.1:0-652 GCF_006229205.1 Suricata suricatta
CTCTTCTATGCAAAAGCTTTTGGTTATGTTAATTTGAAAATATAAGTGTACCCCTATATTTACTGTAGCATTATTTACAATAGGCAGGGCATGGAAGCAAACCCTAGCATCCATCAGTAGATGAATGGATAAAGAAAATGTGGCATATATGTATACATAATGAGCTATAACTCAGCCATAAAGAAGCATGGAATCTTGGCATTTGTAACAACATGGATGAACTGGGTGAATATAATGCTAATTGAAATACGTCAGTCTAAGAAAGACAAATGCCATGTTTTTGCTCTTATGTGGAATTTAAGAAATAAAACAGGGGAGCCTGAGTGGCTCAGGTGGTTAAGCATTCGATTTCAGCTGAGGTTATGATATTGCAGTTTGTGAGTTCAAGCCCTGCATTGGGCTCTGTGCTAACAGCTTAGAGCCTGGATCTACTTTTGATTCTGTATCTCCTTCTCTCTTTGCCTCTTCCCTGCTCACACTCCGTCTCTGTCTCTCTGTCTCTCTCTGTCTGTCTCTCTCTCTCAAAAATAAATAAATATTAAAAAAATAAAATAAAAAGAAAGATAAAAAGGAGAAAAGGCAGACAAGCAAAAATAAAACACACACACACGCACACAAAAACAAAACAACAACAAAAAACTGTTCCGGACCC
>NW_021889774.1:0-652 GCF_006229205.1 Suricata suricatta
TGACCCTCCCCTGCTCACACTGTCTGCCTCTGTCTCTCTGTATCTCTCTCTCAAAAATAAACATTTAAAAATTTTTTAATTCTAAGACATTTTATGTAAACATTATGGTAACTACAAAGGAAAAACCTGTAACACTTAACATAAAAGAACGTGATAAAAGTCCAAAGAGACTGATATCAAAAGTTATCAAAATTTTTTTAAAAGACAGCAGCAGAGGAGGGGGGCAAACATGGCGGAGAAGTAGGGGACCCTTACTTCCCACATCTCTCAAAGAAGGGCTGAAGCCAAAAGGACTTTGCACCCCAGAGCCTGGGAGGAAAAGAGACAGAGTGCACCAGGAAGAAACGGGAAAGCTGGCCGGCTCCACAGGTGAGCGATTATAAACTGGGGGAGACAAAACGGGCGGTGGAGGCGCAGAGGGGGACCCCCTTCTTTGGGGAAACACAGGGAAGAGAAAGAACGCCTGGGGAGATGCAGGCCTGTGTCTGGACAAGAGAAATACCTCTGGCCGGATCAGAGAGGGAGCCCATCATCCCATCTCTAACGGCAGGCTCCCTTCGGCCCTGTTTGCACCCCAGGGGCGGGGGCAGCCCCTCCGGTCGGTGGTGGGCCAGCGGCACAGTGGGCAGCAGGGGCGTCCAGTCCCCCGCCC
>NW_021889775.1:0-652 GCF_006229205.1 Suricata suricatta
GTAGAGCGGCGGAGAGCCGAGGGGAAGAGAAAGAGAGACTGAAAACCTTCATAGAGCGGACGCTGGAGAGGGAGACCTCGGCCTGGGACTGAGACACACCATCCCATAGGTAGCCAGGGGGCGCGGGGAGAGAAATTCGTCCCCCTCACAGCAGGCTTGTTCTCCCTTGGGCTCAGAGGCTTGGAGACCCCAGGCAGAGCCAGGGAAAAGCTGGCTCCCCAGTCCCCTTAGTCAATCCCCGCTAGCAAGCCTCCCGCCTGCAGGAAGATATTTAATTTCATCTGGGGCCACAGCATTAAAGTGCACGGACTAGGATTTGGAAAAGTGGCAGAGCTTAGAGGGGAAAAAAAGCAATTTGGCCCGCCCATGGCCCAGGGAGATCAGACTTAAAAAACTGGCTTGCGTGGTCTGAGAAGGGCTTGGGGCACCACCATTATTCCCCAGCAACCCCTAAGGGGGGGGGGGGCTCGGAGAGCAGCCCCTGAGACCTGACCTACCTACACCAAACCACGCCCATCCGCGCTGGAGAGCTGCTTTTTTCTTAACTTTTTAAACTTAAAAAAATTTTTTTTATCTTTTTTCTCTTTTCTTTTTTCCTTCGTTTCTCCTTTTCCCCTCCGGAGTCAGGGAAAGACCAACATTGATGCACTGC
>NW_021889776.1:0-652 GCF_006229205.1 Suricata suricatta
CGAGCCGGGCCTCTGTGGCCAGCTACTTGGAAAGATTCTTCAGTTTACTACCTGGCCTGAGTTTTCATTTGGGTGGAGATGAAACTACAGCAGAGGTCCTTTCTCAACCTATGGAGGCCATAACTAACCTAGGCTTTTCACGTCAACAGATAAGACAGTTAGTTAGCACACACCTGATGGATCCAGAGTCTTTTGTTTTCTCTATGAGTTACTACCGTCAGGTACGCTAGCTGGACATTGTAGTGGAGGCTGTTTGTTCAGTTGCTAAAAATTCTCCCAGGGGTGCAATTACATGTATCTAGATTTCATTGCTTGCTTAGGTATCCCTACTGGTCCTACTGACTCAACTCTTTTGTGTTGGTTGCCTCTATGGAATCTGTATTAACTAAGAGAGACTTAACTACTGTAAGAAAAAGAAAAGAAAAGAAAAGACCTAAAGATGTATGTTTCAAACGATAAAACTTAATTTCCCACTCATGTTCCCATCCAAGGTGTAGGTTTCTCAGTCAGCGATGGCTTCTCTTCATGCACTGAGTCAGGGATCCACATTCCGTCCCTCTGATGGTTTGCCATCCCTGAAGGCCAAGGTTTCCTTTTCATCCAGTCTGAGGAAGGGATAAGAGCCTGGAGGAGGCAACGCCACTTAGCTTCT
>NW_021889777.1:0-652 GCF_006229205.1 Suricata suricatta
CACGGCATGTCTATTTATCACTACACAGTTAAAATTTTTTCCTCTTGTAATGAGAATTTTTAAAGTCCCTCTTAGCAACTTTCAAGTATGCAATAGAATATAATTAATTATAGTTACCTGGTGTATATTAAATCCCCATGATTTATTTTACAGCTGGAAGTTTATACCTTTTAATCCGCTTCACCCATTTTACCCACTAGAAGTCTGTCACCTCTGGCAATCAACAGTTTGTTTTCGGTATCAATGAGCTCATTTTTTAAAATTCCACATAAACGTGAGATCACACAGTATTTGTCTTCCTCTTTCTGACTTAATTTACTTAGTAGAACACCCTCAAGCTCCATCCATGTTGTTGCAAATAGCAAGCTTGCTTTCCTTTTTCTGGCTAAATAATACTCAATACATGCAACACGTTACACACATCCCACATTTTATCCACTCATCCATCAGTGGACACTTAGGTTGTTCTCATATCTTGGCTATTGTAAGTGCTGCAGTGAAAATAGAAGTACATATATCTATTTTTAGTTCGTGTTTTTGTTTTATTCAGATAAATATCCAAAAATCGAATTTCTGGATCATATGGTAGTTTAATTTTTAATTTTTTTGAAGAAACTCTATACTGTTTTCCATAGTGGCTGGACCAATTGCA
>NW_021889778.1:0-652 GCF_006229205.1 Suricata suricatta
TAGATTTTTAATGTAATGTTTATATATGGTAATAAATACTGGTTCAAATTGCTTTTCTCTGCTGGATTCGCAAGTATGCCAAAGTTGTTTATTAAATAAACCACTCTTTTTTCCACAAGTGACATATTAATAATGGATGGATGTTTTGATACATACTATAATGTAGTAGGCACTCAATAAATATTTTTAAATGAAATTTATATTAACATCTTATTTCTAAGAGCAAAGATGTACCGGAGTCCAGCAAGGCTGGTGCGGCTCCCAGCAAAGGTGCTTCAAAAAAACTGCTCTTTATATATTTCCTATCATCTTAGATTACATTTCACATTTATATTTCAGTGAGAAGTTACAGTTTGGCTAAGTTTTTTATATTGCAGAAGCTCATAAGAGAGAGTTGTATTAAAGCATAGATTATCTGCAAACAGTGCAGTTACCATTATTAATACCTCTATGAATTACCTGGAGTAATTGTTTAAAGTACTTTTTCCTCAAAAAAGGGGAATATTTCTTTTGATTATACCTCTAATCTGTCACCATTTTTTATGATTCTGAAGAGTTTGTTTATATTTGCTTTGAAGAATGGTGTTAGTTAGTTTATATTACGTTGTCTGTGATCACAATATAATTGCATTTTGCACCCCGTAAACATTGA
>NW_021889779.1:0-652 GCF_006229205.1 Suricata suricatta
TATTATTATTATTATTATTATTAATTATTATTACCTTTGGGTCTAAGCCAAAATAGATATACAGTGTCCATTTGAACATCTAGTTTACAATCCATTTTTCTTGCCTTCTGCTCTCCCTTCTCTCTACCATTCCCTTCCACCATTTAAGTGATATCTAAGCACTGTACTTATTTCCTGAGCTGCTGTAATAAACTATCACAAATTTGGTGGATTAAAATAACATAAATTTGTTCTCTCGCAGTTTTGAAGACCAGAAGTACAAAAACAAGATGTTAGTAGACCACAGACCTCTCTACAGAGGCTGTAGGGTATATTCTGCTCCTGCCTCTTTCAGCTTTTGGTGGTTTCCAGAATTCCTTGGCTTGCAGCCACATCACTCCATTAACTGCCTGCATCTTCTCATTATTTTCCTCCAAATAATCCAGGTAATTTCCTCATGCCAAGATTCTTAACACACATTTGCAAACATATTTTATCCAAATGGGGTGATATTTACAAGGTCCCAAGGTTCAGGACTTTAAGATCTTTGAGAAGCCATTATATACTTTAAGTCACATATTGTTAAGAGATATTCTCTAGGCACAGAATAGCAATGGGATTAGTCCTTAACCCTATGGTGTTTTGTCTTTCTCAACACCAAACACATTTTATG
>NW_021889780.1:0-1424 GCF_006229205.1 Suricata suricatta
AGACAGTAACTGCTTTAAAATCCATCATATCTTTCCAGTGTCTGTTTCAGCTTGGCATTCATATATGTTGATAATCTTTCCTCATCCAAGTTTTCCTTATTCTTGGAAATTTCATGATTCTTGGACATAATATGTTATGAGGGTCTGGATCCTATTGAAATCTTCTGTCTCAGCAGACCTTCTCTGATACCATGACTCACTCCTGTCAGGTGGAGGTGGAAGTCTAAACTCTCCACCTGGCCTCTCTTTACACTTAGGGTGGAAAAAGAGGGAAATATGACTTATTGTTACTGGGTGGGGTAGAAGTTTAGGGTCCCCACTAGGCCTCCAGTTACACCACCTTGGCTCAAGAGGAGGAGGGCACTCTTTACTGTTCTCCACATAGCCTCCTCCACTGACAGTGCAAGGAGACAGATCAGTGGTGAAAGTCCCAGATATCCATAACACCTTCTCTGATACTATCCTCCTGGGAAGAGAAAGAAGTAACTCATTACCAGAAGGTAGGAAATGGAAGTCCGGGTCCCTATGTGGCCTTCAATGACACTGTGAGAAGTGGCTGTCATTAATAGTGGGTAGTGAGTGGTGCAGGTGCCAGCTGTCTATAAGAATTTCTCCAACACTACTGCAGCAGGGAGGAGGGGAACCTCATTATAGCCAGAGAAGCCTTTGCTTACAGGGTAGGGAGTAATGGTGGGGCCACAGTTTTCTCGATGGTGTTGGACTAAAGTAGGCAGTTACTGTCTAAAAGTTTTCAGTTTTGCCAGGCTGCCTGTAGCCTTGTCCTGTAGCTAGAGAGAGGAAGCCTTTTACTGGAGCTTTCATTGTCTTTGCCATTAATTTTTTAAAATGTTTTATTTATTTTTGATACAGAGAGACACAGAACCGGAAGCAGGCTCCAGGCTCTGAGCTAGCTGTCAGCACAGAGCCTTCTGCAGGGCTTGAACCCATGAACATGAGATCTGACCTGAGCTGAAGTCGGAGGCTTAACCGACTGAGCCGCCCAGGCGCCCCGCCATTAATGTTTTGGGATTGTAGCTTCTCCAGCACCTCATTCAGGACATTTGAGATTTCAAAAAAATAAAGAAAGAAAGAAACCCAAGGAACTCACCTCTGTGTCCCGAGGTCCCCAGTTGGTCTGCCTTCTTTCTTCCACCTCTCACTCTCCTAATGTTTCTTTCAGACAAAACTTCTAAGATTTGACTGTGTTTCATAGAAGAAATAGGGACAAGTACATCTCCATGTTGTCTAAATTTGGAACTATTATTTTATATCTTCTGGTATGTCTGAAATATTTCATAACTTTTTAAAAGATTAAATGCTGGTGAACATTAAAATATCCCACTCTCTGCCTTTTCACTTCTCCAAAGAGGAGAAGTCTGTCCTTTTCTTTAGGTTCCTCACCTCTCGTCCCTTCCCACTAAGCC